>NW_026112731.1:5000-68103 GCF_024323335.1 Lathyrus oleraceus | reverse complement strand
CAAGAGTCGCCACCGACTTTTCTTTTATCCAATAAGGAAAGGTGGAAAAGAACAGGAAAGACCTTAATTTAGATTCTTAGGTTCGGGAGGTACATTATACAAAGGGAAGGTGTTAGCACCCTTTGTATCCATGTTATCCATGGCTCTTAATTGCTCAATCATTTATGTTTTTCTAGTTTGAAAAAGTGGTTGAGAAATGTGTAGGAAATGTTTTGAAAAGGAGAATTTAACTTTGTAATGATTCGTGTATGAATGATACGAAGTGGTTATCTCGTTTAGTTTTGAAAGTAGTTTAGAAAAATATAGCTCGGCAATGATCCTAGTACGAATGTATGCAACAGTGGTGATTTTCTAAAAGATGTTTTGAAGTGTGTGAGGTGTGAAAAGTATTTTAGGTTATGAATAAGAAATTAAGAGTTATACCTATCCGAGGTCTTTACGGGCATTTCCTATCCTTATGAGGGTAAAATTGTCCTTACTATTGAGAAGTAAGTAGTTTTATCCTTTGGATGTAAAAGGGTCATCGTAGGGTCATTGATCGGTCACCGAGGGCAACAGTTGTGAGGATAACTTAGCATTCGAAGGGACTATCATCATTTAACCGTAGGCTACACCGAAGGGTCATCGAGGGATAAAGGCAACATTCGGGGGACTATGATGATTTAACCGAAGGGTCTTTGCTAAGTGTATCCCCATATTCACGGGGCATGACCGTAATACCGTAGTCGGAGGGTAACAAAGAGAGGTCCAAGACCACTTATTCAAAGGCAAAGTTTTACAATTAATTATATAGCCGTAATCAATTAGGTAATTAGGTCCACATTAACATCGGTGAAATCAATACATTAAAATCAACTAGAGAATTTAGGATGAATCTCCACATTAAAATTAAGCAATTCAGAATCCATCTCCATAGGGATATCCCACACATAAGGTGGAATACCTAGCCGGCCGTTTCCTCGGGATATGTAAGCCTTTACACAATTCAGCACACGGGTAGAGCATCGAGATAAAGTACATTGAAAATTGCACCACAAAAATAAAACACAACAGTCATAAAGTCAGGCCAAAGAAAGCAGAATTATAATGAAGCTGATTAGACAAACATAAGGCAGAACAGAAAAGAACAAAACAGCCACTGTCTCGTTCGCTCCTGCTTCGCCTAGCGAAGGCTTAGCGAGTGCTCGCTACAAGCTCGCTTAGCGATGTGCTAGCGAGCGGCTGCTGGTTTTGAATTTGATAGTAGCATGGTCTCCGGAACCCTGAACTTTTGTGGCATTGAATTACAGGAATACCATGGACAAACATTCAGGATATTCAAGCATATTTAAATTCGCATGTGAAATCAAATTACATATCCGAAAATTTAATCATGATGCCTTATGTATGTAGAGATTATCGAAAAGCATAAAACATTAGAGATACGCAAACATGTTTGCAACCGAGCTGCGATGTTGAAGGGACTGACCACTCTTGGTATCGGATGGAATTGGGCGGCGGTAGCTTCGGAGCGGAGGAGCGGAGGAGCGGAGGAGCGGCCTTCAGGGTTTCTTTACTCGGAACTCTCTAAGGTAGCCTCCAGGGTTTTTGTGCCAGGGTTTCTGTCCGTCTTCGTCTCTGTCTTCCCCCTTTTTCTGACTGAAGCTTGGCTATTTATAATGCTCTTGTTGTGACCTAATGGGCTCAGAGTGAAGCCCGAAAATTCTGATGTTCGCAAGCTTCGCTAGGCGAGGGAGTTGCTCGCCTAGCGAGCAAGCTAGTTTGGGCTTTTTCTGGATTTGGTGCTTCGCTGGGGCGAGTGTCATGACGAAGGGTTCGCTAGGCGAAGGAATTGCTCGCCTAGTGAGCAAGTTAGTTTGGGCCATTTTGGATTGAGTCCGTTGTGAGCTGAGCTTTTGTTCCTTTAAGATCAGTGCCTTGCAGAATAAGTCGGAGTGCCTTGAAAAATGCCTTGTAATATCAACGGGCAATTTTGGGGTATGAAACTTCTTCAACAAGATTCTCCACCAATTAATCAAATTTCTCAAGGGTCACTTCAAAATTCATCATCTTATACATATATAAGCTACCATGAGCTTAAAAATTCAAGAGAATTGCAAGTTAGCAAGTTGGTTGATGGTGGTTGGCCAGATGAATTCGTCTGATCAAAACTGGGTCCCCCTAGACCCTATCTCCTACAATTTTCATCATATGAAAATTATTCCAAGAGAAAAGTTACTCTAAATGACATCCCAAACAACTTTATTATTGAAGTCTAAAGCTAATTTTGCTTGAAAAGTCATTTTCTATGTTGAAACATTATAGGTCATTTTGTCTAAACCCTAATTTGAAAGTCAACTTCCCAAGGCCATAACTTGCTCAATTTTTATTAGATGAAAGATTTACATGTTTCAAAATCCAATTTAATATGTCTACTTCAACGTTTATGTTTTGAGTAAGAACTAAATCAACTTTTATGAGCATGTGATATGAGGATACATTATAGGTCATTTTGGACCAATACCATTGAACAAGTGATTTTCCTCAACTTCAAAAATGCATAACCCACTCATCCTAAATCCAAATGATGTCAAATTTGTGACCATTTTTATTTTTTTTGAAATAGCTACAACTTTGATGAAGACACTTTTCTCACTTTGAGCTCACATAAAAAGTTAAGCAAGGTGGAATAATTGAACATGTGGCTTGACAATTAGAAAATATTTTGACATGTTGAAATTTCCAAACTTCCACCTCACAATTCACCATGATACAAGTTCCAAATGTAAAAGTGTTCAACATAAGAGTTTTTCCTCTTGATATAAGCTTTCCAAAGAGTCCTGATTCACTCATTTTGGACAAAGTTTGATGGGTCTGCGCATGGCTTAACAGGCATGTATCAGTTGGCAAGATTCAGCCTTCAAATGTTCAAATAACTTTGCCTTACCATCCAAGCTGAAGGAGAATTGCGGTCCAAAACGCAGCGGAAATAAAAATTTTCTCCTTTAGAGATCCTTACGAATGGTCATGATCAGTGATAGAATATTTACCTCTTGTGACGGTTGAAACCTTTGGTGCAGATCTCTTGTGACGATCAAAACCTTTGATGCAAATCCACGAAGCGATCACGAACGTTGAACAATGACAACGTCTCTACTCAGTCCACACGAACGGGTTCCTTCAATCTCAGTGCTAGCTGGTACGAATGAAGGCTTTGAGTGAGAGAGAGAAAGAGTGATAGAAAACGAAAATAATGCAACCGCAAATTTTGCTTCTGCACAAGGGTTCTATTTATAGAACCACTTGTGTGGGCTTCAAGCTAAAAGCCCACTTAAGTGTATTTTGGCCCATATCTTATAATATGCCCAAAATCACTTAAGCTCATGGTACCTTACCATATTTCGTATTCTACTCAAGTGCATCGTACCTTACGATGCACTATAACTCACTTAAGGGCACCGTACCTTACGGTATTCCTTAGTTACTCTATCTCTCATCAATCCGTCCTTTGTGTGTGACCCTGTAGGTTTTCATGACGTTGGCAATTATATTAAATCACGCATTTAACATAATAAACAGTGAGCGGTATCTAGCAACACATCACTGCTACCCAAGACACGAAAATGTCATGTGATCTGACAATTCCTTCTGTGATAATACTTATGTGTATAATTACCCTTTTGCCCTTATGTCTATATTGAACACAAGGCATAGACTGTGTCATCCTTGTTCAGTTCAATATTGGGCCCATAGACATTTATCCTGTTACGCAGGATGGGCAAATTCCATCTAGGACACTCATGTCCCTCAGCATGCTTTGTGGAGTACCCATCAACTGTCTTTATGGTTATCCAGTTACGGACAACGTTGGATCAGCAATAAAGCACTCGACTCTACATCTAGGATCCATAGTGGTTTCAGGTCGAAGAGTGGAATACACTATTATCACCATGAGAATAACTTATGACACTTTGCATAACTTTCTATATAGTATTCTCATAGAGGGTCAATCCGGTATAAATATTACTCTTAATATTCATACCTATGTTTAAGACTTGATAACTCTTTATCCATGATCCATGAGATGTGATCATCAGTCTACAAACATAATAGTCTTAATGCTTTAATGTTATCCCACTTCACACTAAAGCTCGACTACGGATACTTTAAGAATAGTGTCCTTATGTTTAATGTGATCTCATGATTAAGTCATACTTGATACATTAAACAGACTAGCTATTCTAGGGACTTTATTAAACAAACGTAATAAAGAAAAAGCCTTTTATTATTAATAAATAATTCGATACAAGTACCAAAAGTATTGGCCTCTAGGGCTTACACCAACAATCTCCCACTAGCACTAGAGCCAATCAGGCATACCCTTAATACCCATAGATCTAGTATGGCCATCATGCTTCTGCTGCGCAAGAGGCTTTGTCAGTGGGTCAGCAATATTGTCAAGTGTAGGTACTCTGCATATTTTCAAATCTCCTCTATCTATTATCTCTCGAATGAGATGATAACGCCTAAGTATGTGTTTGGATTGTTGGTGAGATCTAGGCTCCTTGGCTTGTGCGATAGCACCATTGTTATCACAGTAGAGACCAATGGGATCCACAATGCTAGGAACTATGCCAAGTTCACTAATGAACTTTTTGATCCAAACAGCTTCCTTTGATGCACTTGAGGCAGCAATATACTCGGCCTCAGTTGTAGAATCAACAACTGTATCTTGCTTTGAACTTTTCCAGCTCACAGCGCCACCGTTTAAGCAAAACACATAACCAGATTGCGATCTAAAGTCATCCTTATCTGTCTGGAAGCTAGCATCGGTGTATCCAATTACAGCCAACTCTTCCTGACCTCCATATATCAAGAATGAGTCCTTAGTCCTTCTTAAATACTTAAGGATATTCTTAACAGCTACCCAGTGAGCATCACCAGGATCAGATTGGTACCTACTCGTTGCACTCAAAGCATACGAGACATCTGGTCGAGTACATAACATGGCATACATGATAGATCCTATTGCAGATGCATATGGAATCTTATTCATGCGATCCCTTTCTTCCTTAGTTAAAGGGGATTGTGTTTTTGATAGACACAGGCCATGTTGCATAGGTATGAATCCTTTCTTGGAATCATGCATATTAAAGCGTATCAACACTTTGTCTATGTATGTACTCTGACTTAGGCCAAGCAGTTTTTGTGATCTATCTCTATAGATTCTGATTCCTAATATATAGGCTGCTTCACCTAGGTCCTTCATAGAAAAGCATTTCCCCACCAAGACTTTACTTGTTGTAGGGTAGGGATATCGTTTCCAATGAGTAATATGTCATCTACATATAATACCAGGAAAACGATCATGCTCCCACTAACCTTCTTGTAGACACAAGGCTCATCTTCGTTCTTGATGAATCCATATTGTTTTACTGTTTCATCAAAACGAAGATTCCAGCTTCTGGAAGCTTGCTTCAATCCATAGATTGATCTTTGTAACTTACATATCTTTTGGGCTTCCTCTGGTATGTCAAATCCTTCAGGCTGTGTCATGTACACATCCTCAAGAAGATTTCCATTAAGGAAAGCAGTTTTGACATCCATCTGCCATATTTCATAATCATGATATGCAGCGATAGCAAGTAAAATCCGAACAGATTTAAGCATTGCAACTGGTGAAAAGGTTTCATCATAGTCAATCCCATGAATTTGTTTATATCCTTTTGCAACCAGTCTTGCCTTATAGGTATGTACCTTACCATCCATGTCAGTCTTCTTTTTAAAGAGCCACTTGCATCCTATAGGGTTAACTCCTACAGGAGGCTCTACCAAGGTCCAAACTTGGTTTGTGTACATGGAATCCATTTCAGATTTCATGGCTTCTAGCCACTTCTCAGACTCGGGACCAGTTATGGCCTCTTGGTAGGTCACAGGCTCATCTTGATCCATGAGTAATACATCACCTTGATCAGTTATGAGATATCCATATCTCTCAGGTAGTTGACGTATCCTGCTTGACCTACGCTGGTTTTGTTCTACTTGAGCAGGTTGCTCTTCCACAACTTCTTGTGTTCCTGCTCTAATTCCTCCATAGGTGTATCTATGCTTTGTGATTCTTCAATTTCTTCAAGCTCTACTTTCCTCCCACTGGTTCCTTTGGAAATAAAATCCTTTTCTAGGAAAACTCCAGTTCGAGCGACAAACACTTTGCCCTCAGAAGGATTGTAGAAGTAATACCCTTTTGTTTCTTTAGGATACCCCACAAATAAGCATTTGTCAGATTTGGGCTCAAGCTTAGTTGAAATTTGTCGTTTCACATAAACCTCACAACCCCAAATCTTCATGTAAGACATATGTGGTTTCTTACCACTCCATATCTCATATGGTGTCTTCTCAACCTTTTTGGATGGAACACGGTTAAGTGTGTAAGCTGCTGTCAATAGTGCATGTCCCCAAAAGGAGTTTGGAAGATCGGCGTGACTCATCATGGATCGGACCATGTCTAACAGGGTTCGATTTCTTCTCTCAGATACACCATTCCATTGGGGTGTTCCAGGAGGAGTAAGTTGGGATAGGATCCCACACTCTTTCAGATGGTCATCAAACTCTAGGCTTAAATACTCACCACCTCGATCTGATCGAAGAGTTTTAATATTCTTACCTAGTTGGTTTTGTACTTCATTCTTGAATTCCTTGAACTTTTCAAAGGACTCTGATTTGTGTTTCATTAAATACACATAACCATATCTACTGAAATCATCAGTAAATGTGATGAAGTACTGAAAACCTCCTCTGGCTGGTATGTTCAGTGGTCCACATACATCAGTATGTATTAGGTCCAAAAGATCATTCGCTCTTTCACCTTTTCCTGTGAATGGAGACTTTGTCATCTTTCCAATTAAACAAGATTTGCATGTCTCATATGATTCATAATCAAAAGAGTCCAAGAGTCCATCTTTATGGAGTTTGGAAATGCGTTTCTCATTTATGTGGCCTAATCGACAATGCCAAAGGTAAGTTGGATTTAACTCATTAGGTTTCATCCTTTTAGTATTAATGTTATATATAGGCATTTCGAGATCAAGGACATATAGTCCATTGCTCATTTGTGCAGTAGCATAGAAAATATCATTCAAATAAATTGAGCAACAATTGTTCTTTATTATAAATGAAAAACCAAACTTGTCCAAACAAGAAATGGAAATAATATTCCTGCTAATTGCAGGTACATAATAGCAGTTCTCTAACTGAATTATTAAACCACTAGGTAAAGTTAATACATAAGTTCCTACGGCTAAAGCAGCAACCTTTGCTCCATTGCCAACTCGTAGGTCAACTTCACCTTTTGCCAAATCTCTACTTCTTTTTAGCCCCTGCACATTTATACAAATGTGAGAACCACATCCAGTATCTAATACCCATGATGCAGAAGTAGATAAATTTATTTCAATAACAAAAATACCTGAAGTTGAAGTCTCTACTCCATTCTTCGTATCTTCCAGGTACTTTGGGCAGTTTCTCTTCCAGTGTCCGGTCTTACCGCAATGGAAGCAGGTGCCTGCCTTTGCTATGCCTCCTCTAGGCTTCAAAGCAGCAACAGTGGGTCTGGGTTTGGCAACTTCCTTGCCTTTCACTCTATCACCCTGCTTGGTAGGCCTTTTGTTCTGTCTCTTTCCATTTCCGATCATCAGAATGGATTTCCCTTTTGTCTTCAGATTCTGCTCAGCTGTTCTCAACATGCCTAGCAGTTCAGGAAGAGATTTATCCATATCATTCATATTGAAATTTAGGACAAATTGACTGAATCTTTCTGGCAACGATTGCAAGATCAAATCAGTCGCAAGTTCCTTTCCGAGGGGAAAACTCAACCTTTCAAGGTTTTCCACATACCCAATCATCTTGAGCACATGGGGACTTACAGGGGCTCCCTCAGCTAACTTGCTTTGAAAACGGGCTTTTGAAACCTCAAACCTCTCATGCCTTGCTTGCTCTTGATAGAGCAACTTCAGGTGTTCGATCATATCGAACGCTGACATGTTCTCATGTTGCTTTTGCAATTCTGAGTTCATGGTAGCTAGCATGAGACAAGCAGTTTCATTGGCATCATCGACATGCTTCTTATAAGCATCTCTTTCTGCCTTAGGTGCAGAACTAGGAGGTTCCTCTTCAGGAACAGGAGTCTCCAAGACATACAGCTTTTTATCATGTTTAAGGACAATCCTCAGGTTTCGGTGCCAATCCAGGAAATTTGTCCCAGACAATTTTCCTTGTCAAGGATTGATCGCAAGATGTTGTTAGAGGTGTTTGTTGTCATGGTAATCTACATAAGAATTAATGGAAATATAAGTATCATTGACATATTTAATTAGGCCTTTAATCAAATATGCTCCCACTATTTTACTCAAAACAAATGACCCTCATCATTTGATTCGAAAAATCCCGTTGGAAGATTTTCTAGTGGGTCGAGATCCATATTTCACTTCGTTCTAAGTCCGCGTAGGCGGATTACACAAAACTAGGTTATTTAGGTAGGAACTCCTTCCAATTGTATCTCATACAACTCTCGAAAATTTCAGTTGGGTGAATAACTCCTTATTCCAATCCATCATATGGATCATTCCCAACTCTTGCTTCTAAACATATATAATCTTATTATATATTTATTTAGTTAAGTTTGACCCATTGTTTTAGCAATTGGATATTACTATTATCCCATCGCACCTTACTAATATAGAACATGCACCTCGCGTTGGCGAAACCTACATTATCCGATACTAGTCTTGATGAGTGCTAAGACTTGGAAAGCATAAACTTAATATTTTAGTTTGAGGGAATTGCTATTGTTCTGATCTCACCGGCTTATTTATCATATAAATCGTCTCTCACATGCATCAACAGGAAAAACCCGTGTTTTTAGGAGTAACCGATGCAGCTGAACTCACAGTAAAATTAAAATGAACGGAAAACACCTTACAAAAAAAAAAGCACCTCAAAAAGGTAAAAGGTATTAGCGAAAAAAAAAAAATGAAAAAATGAAAATAAAAACGCAAAAAAAAAAAAAACGAAAGCATGGAAGATGAGAGTGTACATTCACATGCATCAACATACATACAAACAAAATGAAACAGTTATGGCCCCTAGCGCAATTGTTCTCCCAAGCCAATGAGAGAACCTAAGCTAACCTACAACGATCTAAGCTTCTCCAAGCAAGATCTTCAAGGTTGTCCTCCTTTAATATTGAATTCTTATCTAAGCTTTTCCAAGCAAGATCTTCAAGATTGTCCTCCTTTGATATTGAATTTATTGAATCTTCTCTTTCTTCATAACATTGTCTTCTTCTCTTTATTCATAACATTACATTCCAGAAGAAACTCATTTACATACGAGGGTTTGAGATGAGAAAAGAAGTTACATTAAGAGATCAAAAGGAGAGGCACGACACGCAGGTCGTATTTAAAAACCCAAAACAAAATAAAGGACAACTAAGGCCATAACTGATCACCACAAGGCAATAATAATAAACACATTGTTATTATTAAAATTTTAATTCCTTTAATTAATTAAAACCAAATTAAATTTCGGCGACCGATCACACTACAAGTCAAAATTTTAATGAACAATTCATTTGAAATGGACATTGTTTTGCATGAACACAACCCTTGCGTTGTCACAAAACAGGAACCCCAAAATTTTGACTCTGGGAGTGTGACGACCGTCACAGGCGTGTGACGACCGCCACAGGAAATGTGAGTGTGACGACCGTCATGGGCGTGTTACGACCGTCACGCATCCAGTTTGTTACGCCTGTTACGCTCGTCACACGAGCTTCACGCGGCCAAACTAATAGGACTTTGAAACAGTCTACGGACCTCTTCCAAAAAGCCCTAAATTCACAACTCCTTGACGGCACAACCCTTGCGCCGTCACCAACCCTAATGCGCCAATTTCAGACCGTCAAACACACCTCGATTGTTGATTCAGTATGATTGATCAACAGGTCATTGCTTCACCATACTAATGTCGGATTCCGAAGCAAATGACCATTGATCGCTCAAAGGAAAACAATCATTTAGTGTTCGAATGAACGAAACAAAAACAGTATATCACATATACCGTATTTTGCATTACGATTACTTATATCATATATAAGTTGATCGGTCTCAATTGCGTAACCTATGGACGGTCGATGTATCGCTGCTTCACCATACTAATGTCGGATTCCGAAGCAAAGTCAACATCAATCATCCAACTCGTACACTCATGATGCCATATTTAATTACTCGTTTAATTAATTGATTCATTCTGTCTTTTAATCATATTAATACAGAAAATAAACAGCTATCCGAGTCATGGTTTCGTAAGTGGCTCTGATACCACTGAAGGAGAATTGCGGTCCAAAACGCAGCGGAAATAAAAATTTTCTCCTTTAGAGATCCTTACGAATGGTCATGATCAGTGATAGAATATTTACCTCTTGTGACGGTTGAAACCTTTGGTGCAGATCTCTTGTGACGATCAAAACCTTTGATGCAAATCCACGAAGCAATCACGAACGTTGAACGATGACAACGTCTCTACTCAGTCCACACGAACGGGTTCCTTCAATCTCAGTGCTAGCTGGTACGAATGAAGGCTTTGAGTGAGAGAGAGAGTGATAGAAAACGAAAATAATGCAACCGTAAATTTTTGCTTCTGCACAAGGGTTCTATTTATATAACCACTTGTGTGGGCTTCAAGCTAAAAGCCCACTTAAGTGTATTTTGGCCCATATCTTATAATATGCCCAAAATCACTTAAGCTCATGGTACCTTACCATATTTCGTATTCTACTCAAGTACATCGTACCTTACGATGCTCTATAACTCACTTAAGGGCACCGTACCTTACGGTATTCCTTAGTTACTCTATCTCTCATCAATCCGTCCTTTGTGTGTGACCCTGTAGGTTTTCGTGACGTTGGCAATTATATTAAATCACGCATTTAACATAATAAACAGTGAGCGGTATCTAGCAACACATCACTGCTACCCAAGACACGAAAATGTCATGTGATCTGACAATTCCTTCTGTGATAATACTTATGTGTATAATTACCCTTTTGCCCTTATGTCTATATTGAACACAAGGCATAGACCGTGTCATCCTTGTTCAGTTCAATATTGGGCCCATAGACATTTATCCTGTTACGCAGGATGGGCAAATTCCATCTAGGACACTCATGTCCCTCAGCATGCTTTGTGGAGTACCCATCAACTGTCTTTATGGTTATCCAGTTACGGACAACGTTGGATCAGCAATAAAGCACTCGACTCTACATCTAGAATCCATAGTGGTTTTAGGTCGAAGAGTGGAATACACTATTATCACCATGAGAATAACTTATGACACTTTGCATAACTTTCTATATAGTATTCTCATAGCGGGTCAATCCGGTATAAATATTACTCTTAATATTCATACCTATGTTTAAGACTTGATAACTCTTTATCCATGATCCATGAGATGTGATCATCAGTCTACAAACATAATAGTCTTAATGCTTTAATGTTATCCCACTTCACACTAAAGCTCGACTACGGATACTTTAAGAATAGTGTCCTTATGTTTAATGTGATCTCATGATTAAGTCATACTTGATACATTAAACAGACTAGCTATTCTAGGGACTTTATTAAACAAACGTAATAAAGAAAAAGCCTTTTATTATTAATAAATTATTAGATACAAGTACCAAAAGTATTGGCCTCTAGGGCTTACACCAACACAAGCTTCATGCAGACCTTATTTCAGTTGATTGTGGACCTAATTGGATTGCTTCATGAGCCTGCACACGCCCATGCAAGCATGTGCATTGCATTGCCAATTTTGGAGAATTTTTCAAGTGTTCAAATAACACTTCTCATTGCTATAAATAGAGGTCCAATGCCTCAGTTCAAAGGACCATGCGCACCAACTTTGCCCCCAATCATTCAAACCCTCTCAATTAAAAGAAAAACCTGAGAAATTTCAATTGAAATTTGAGTTTGAATCTCACTGTTTGGAGATTCAAAAACTCCAGGATCCAAAGCTTTGCATTACTCTTTAACCTACTTCCACAAGTTCCATAAGCAAGATCAAGCATGAATTGAAGCAAGAGAGGTCCATTTCTGTACAACATTGAAGGTATTTTTCCAGATTTTTCTTCTCTTCAATTCTCATCAATTCTCTTGGATCATTGGTTGTCTGAAGTCCTACTAATGTAGGCAAGAAGATTGAGTTGCTTTGAGGTCAAATCGAAGCAACTCAATTGAATCACCTCAAAATTCAACTCCATGTATCTCTCTATATATTTGGAGTTAGTTAAAATTGAGGTGATATTCGTGATCTACGCCATTTTTTCTTTAAGATCGTTTCCTCTTTTTTCATTTATGATGTGGTGATGATTGAACCAGTCCGGCCAGGGTCATTGGAGAAGATGACCGGTCTTTGGCTCCGGTGATGTGCTGGAAGTGTTCAGAGCCATTAGATGAGTTCAAAATATTTTAATCAGGAGCGTACATTGTGATTACCCAGCGTGTGATCAGTTGACTCAAGCGCATCATGGAACACGCGCTCTCCACCACTTGATCTGCCACCTCAATTAATGAGGGAGATCAAGTGGTCCACGTTTTTTTGATTATCTGATTTTTATTTTTATTCCTTTGATTTTCATTAATTCATATTAATTTTAATATTGATCCAAAAAATATGAGATTTTCATCAAAAAAAATTAAATAAAATCCTCTTTCATTTTCTGAATTAAAATTATTTTTTGGATCATTATTAATATTTTTCATGATTTAATTGATTTTGTGATTATTTTTAATTGTTTAAAAATACTTTTTCCAAAAATTCTAAAAAAAAATTCTCCAAGGTCCTTTGACCTTATTTGACCTATGATAAATCTCATGGCCATTTCTTTGGTGTTTTGATGAGGTTTTAGAAAATTGACCAACCATATTGCATTTAATGCATTATTTTTAGTATTTTTAATTGTTTAAGTGCCAAATTAATTGTGTAGAGCCATTCTAATTGCCTTTGTGAGTTTGACGTGTGTTGTTGGGCATTGGTCAAGGTTGATTTGACTTTGTTATGTTAAGATCATTGGATTTAGGGGATTGATGGAATGTACATTCCATCTCCCAAAATGAATGAATGATCTTAACTTGGTAAAAGTCCTCCTTTATCCAATTTGAGTTTGATCCATTCCCCCCCCCCCCCTCTTCATCTCATTCCCCTTCTTTATGCATTCATGTCATAGACCTATGATATCTCAACATCCTAAGGCTAGTTGATTGCAAAATCAACATAAGTATGGATGAGATTAGGTCCCCCACTTTGCATATTCTTTTTGTATGTGGTATGTGTTGGTGTAAGCCCTAGAGGCCAATACTTTTGGTACTTGTAACGAATTATTTATTAATAATAAAAGGCTTTTTCTTTATTATGTTTGTTTAATAAAGTCCCTAGAATAGCTAGTCCGTTTAATGTATCAAGTATGACTTAATCATGAGATCACATTAAACATAAGGACATTATTCTTAAAGTATATGTAGTCAAGCTTTATTGTGAAGTGGGATAACATTAAAGCATGAAGACTATTATGTATATAGACCGATGATCATGTCTCATGAATCATGGATAAGGAGTTATCATGTCTTAAACATAGGTATGAATATTAAGAGTAATATTTATACTGGATTGACCCGCTATGAGAATACTATATAGAATGTTATGCAAAGTGTCATAAGTTATTCTCATGGTGATAATGGTGTATATCACCCTTCGACCTGAAACCACTATGGACCCTAGATGTAGAGTCGAGTGCTTTATTGTTGATCAAACGTTGTCCGTAACTGGATGACCATAAAGACAGTTGATGGGTACTCCACGACGCATGCTAAGGGACATGAGTGACCTAGATGGAATTTGCCCATCCTGCGTAACAGGATAAATGTCTATGGGCCCAATATTGAATTGGACAAGGATGACACGGATTGATGAGAGATAGAGTAACTAAGGAATACCGAAATGTACGGTGCACTTAAGTGAATTGTAGAACATCGTAAGGTACGGTGTACTTAAGTAGAATACGAAATATGGTAAGGTACCACGCGCTTAAGTGATTTTGGCATATTATAAGATATGGGCCACATACACTTGAGTGGGCTTTTTAGCTTGCAGCCCACACAAGTGGTTCAATAAATAGAACCCTTGTGTAGAAGCATTTGAGCAGTTGTAATTTTGTTTCTCTCTCTCTCTCTCTCACACTCAAAGACTTCATTCATAGCAGCTAGCACTGAGATTGAAGGAATCTGTTCGTGTGGACTGAGTAGAGGCGTTGTCATCGTTCAACGTTCGTGACCGCTCCGTAGATCTGCATCAAAGGTTACAATCGCCACAAGAGGTAACTATTCTATCACTGATCATGCCCATCCGTAAGGATCATTAAAGGAGAAATTTTAAATTCCGCTGCGATTTGGATCGCTCTTCTCCTTCAGTGGTATTAGAGCCACTTACGACACCATGCATCTGATAGCTGTTTATTTTCTGTATTTTCTGTATTAATACGATTAAAAGACAGAATGAATCAAAGAATAAATGAGTAATTAAATTTGGCATCATGTATGTATGATTTGGATGATTGATGTTGACTATGCTTCGGAATCCGACATTAGTATGGTGAAGTAGCGATACATCGATCGTCCATAGGTTATGCAATTGAGATCGATCAAATTATATATATGATATAAGTAATCCTGATGCAAAATACGGTATATATGATATACTGTTTCTGTTTCGTTCATTCAAACACTTAATGGTTGTTTTCCTTTGAGCGATCAATGGTCATTTGCTTCTTGATCCGACATTAGTATGGTGAAGCAATGAAGTATTGATCAATCATACTGAATTAACAATTGAGGTGTGTTTGACGGTCTGAAATTGGTGCATTAGGGTTAATGACGGCACAAGGGTTGTGTTATCAAAGAGTTATGCGATTAGGGTTGTGACTGCATAAGATTTGTGCTTTAAAGTATCAAGTGTTGATGCGAAAAACGATGTCGATTTCAAATGAATTATTCATTAAAAAATTTGGCCAGGGGCGCTAATCGGGCAGCGCACCCCCGGCTAACTCTGCGTAGTGTGATTAGTCGCCGAAATTTAATTTGGTTTTAATTAATTAAAAGAATTAAAATTAATAATAATAATGTGTTTATTATTATTGTCTTATGGTGATCGGTTATGGCCTTAGTTTTCCTTTATTTTATTTTGGGATTTTAAAATACGACCTGCGTGTCGTGCCTCTCTTTTAATCTCTTAATGTAACTTCTTTTCTCATCTCACTCCCTCGTATGTAAAATGACTTTCTTTTATGTAATGTAATGTTATGAAGAAAGAGAAAAATTCAATATCAAAGGAGGACAACCTTGAAGATCTTGCTTGGAGAAGCTTAGATCGTCATTATGTTAGCTTAGGTTCTCTCATTGGCTTGGGAGAACAATTGCGCTAGGGGCCATGACTGTTTCATTATGTATGTTGATGCATGTGAATGTATGTTGATGCATGTGAGAGACGATTTATATGATAAATAAGCCAGTGAGATCAAAATAATTGCAAATTCCCTCAAATTAAATATTAAGTTTATGCTTTCCAAGTTTTAGCACTCATCAAGACTAGTATCGAATAATGTAGGTTTTGCCTACGCGAGGTGCATGTTCTATATTATTAAGGTGCGATGGGATAATTGTAATATCCAATTGCTAAAACAATGGGTCAAACTTAACTAAACAAATTATAATAAGATTATATATGTTTAGAAGCAAGAGTTGGAAATGATCCATGTGATGGATTGGAATAAGGAGTTATTCACCCAACTAAAATATTCGAGAGTTGTATTAGATACAATTGGAAGGAGTTCCTACCTAAATAACCTAGTTTTGCATAATCCGCCTACGCGGACTTAAAACAAAGTGAAATGTGGATCTCGACCCACTAGAAAATCTTCCAACGGGATTTTCTGATCAAATGGTGAGGGTTATTTGTTTTGAATAAAATAGTGGGAGCATATTTAATTAAAAGCCTAATTAAATATGTTATTGATACTTATATTTTCATTTTTTATATAGATTACCATGACAACAAACACCTCTAACAACATTTTGCGATCAATCCTTGACAAGGAAAAATTGTCTGGGACAAATTTTCTGGATTGGCACCGAAGTCTGAGGATTGTCCTCAAACATGATAGAAAGTTGTATGTCTTGGAGAAACCTGTTCCTGAAGAGGAACCTCCTAGTTCTGCATCTAAGTCAGAAAGAGATGCTTATAAGAAGCATGTCGATGATGCCAATGAAATTGCTTGTCTCATGCTAACTACCATGAACTCAGAGTTGCAAAAGCAACATGAGAACATGGCAGCGTTCGATATGATCGAACACCTGAAGATGCTCTATCAAGAGCAAGCAAGGCATGAAAGCTTTGAAGTTTCAAAAGTCCTTTTTCAAGGCAAGTTAGCTGAGGGAGGCCCTGTAGGTCCCCATGTGCTCAAGATGATTGGGTATGTGGAAAACCTTGAGAGGTTCGGTTTTTCCCTTGGAAAGGAACTTGCGACTGATTTGATCTTACAATCGTTGCCAGATAGATTCAGTCAATTTGTCCTAAATTTCAATATGAATGATATGGACAAATCTCTTCCTGAACTGCTAGCCATGTTAAGAACTGCTAAGCAGAATCTGAGGTCAAAAGGGAAGTTCATTCTGATGATCGGAAATGGAAAGAGACAAAACAAAAGACCCACCAAGCAGAGTGATAAAGGGAGAGGCAAAGAAGTTGCCAAACCCAAACCCATTGTTGCTGCTTTGAAGCCTAGTGGAGGCATAGCAAAGGAAGGAACTTACTTCCATTGCGGTAAGACCGGACACTGGAAGAGAAACTGCCCAAAGTACCTGGAAGATAAAAAGAATGGAGTAGAGACTTCAACTTCAAGTATTTTTGTTATTGAAATTAATTTATCTACTTTTGCATCATGGGTATTAGATATTGGATGCGGTTCTCACATTTGTACCAATGTGCAGGGGCTAAAAAGGAGTAGAGATTTGGCAAAAGGTGAAGTTGACCTACGAGTTGGCAATGGAGCAAAGGTTGCTGCTTTAACCGTAGGAAATTATGTATTGACTTTACCTAGTGGTTTAATAATTCAGTTAAAGAACTGTTATTATGTACCTGCAATTAGCAGGAATATTATTTTCATTTCTTGTTTGGACAAGTTTGGTTTTTCATTTATAATAAAGAACAATTGTTGCTCAATTTATTTGAATGATATATTCTATGCTACTGCACAAATGAACAATGGACTATATGTCCTTGATCTTGAAATGCCTATTTATAACATTAATACTAAAAGGATGAAACCTAATGAATTAAATCCAACTTACCTTTGGCATTGTCGATTAGGCCACTTAAATGAGAAACGCATTTCCAAACTCCATAAAGATGGACTGTTGGACTCTTGGACTCTTTTGATTATGAATCATATGAGACATGCAGATCTTGTTTAATTGGAAAGATGACAAAGTCTCCATTCACAGGAAAAGGTGAAAGAGCTAATGATCTTTTGGCCCTCATACATACTGATGTATGTGGACCACTGAACATAACAGTCAGAGGAGGTTTTCAGTACTTCATCACATTTACTGATGATTTCAGTAGATATGGTTATGTGTATTTAATGAAACACAAATCAGAGTCCTTTGAAAAGTTCAAGGAATTCAAGAATGAAGTATAAAACCAACTAGGTAAGAATATTAAAACTCTTCGATCAGATCGAGGTGGTGAGTCTTTAAGCCTAGAGTTTGATGACCATCTGAAAGAGTGTGGGATCATATCCCAACTTACTCCTCCTGGAACACCCCAATGGAATGGTGCATCAGAGAGAAGAAATCGAACCCTGTTAGACATGGTCCGATCCATGATGAGTCACGCCGATCTTCCAAACTCCTTTTGGGGACATGCACTATTGACAGCAGCTTACACACTTAACCGTGTTCCATCTAAAAAGGTTGAGAAGACACCATATGAGATATGGAGTGGTATGAAACCACATATGTCTTACATGAAGATTTAGGGTTGCGAAGTTTATGTGAAACGACAAATTTCAACTAAGCTTGAGCCCAAATCTGACAAATGCTTATTTGTGGGGTATCCTAAAGAAACAATAGGGTATTACTTCTACAATCCTTCTGAGGGCAAAGTGTTTGTCGCTCGAACTGGAGTTTTCCTAGAAAAGGATTTTATTTCCAAATGAATCAGTGGGAGGAAAGTAGAGCTTGAAGAAATTCAAGAATCACAAAGCATTGATACACCTATGGAGGAATTAGAGCAGGAAACACAAGTAGTTGTGGAAGAGCAACCTGCTCAAGTAGAACAAGACCAACGTAGGTCAAGCAGGATACGTCACCTACCTGAGTGATATGGATATCTCATAACTGATCAAGATGATGTATTACTCATGGATCAAGATGAGCCTGTGACCTACCAAGAGGCCATAATTGGTCCTGAGTCTGAGAAGTGGATAGAAGCCATGAAATCTGAAATGGATTCCATGTACACAAACCAAGTTTGGACCTTGGTAGAGCCTCTTGTAGGAGTTAACCCTAGAGGATGCAAGTGGATCATCAAAAAGAAGACTGACATGGATGGTAAGGCACATACCTATAAGGCAAGACTGGTTGTAAAAGGATATAAACAAATTCATGGGGTTGACTATGATGAAACATTTTCACCAGTTGCAATGCTTAAATCTATTCCGATTTTACTTGTTATCGCTGCATATCATGATTATGAAATATGGCAGATGGATGTCGAAACAACTTTCCTTAATGGGAATCTTCTTGAGGATGTGTAAATGACACAGCCTGAAGGATTTGACATACCAGAAGAAGCCCAAAAGATATGTAAGTTACAAAGATCAATTTATGAATTGAATCAAGCTTCCAGAAGCTGGAATCTTCGTTTTGATGAAACAGTAAAACAATATGGATTCATCAAGAACGAAGATGAGCCTTGTGTCTACAAGAAGGTTAGTGGAAGCATGATCGTTTTCCTGGTATTATATGTAGATGACATATTACTCATTGGAAATGATGTCCCTACCCTGTAACAAGTAAAGTCTTGGTTGGGGAAATGCTTTTCTATGAAGGACCTAGGTGAAGCAGCCTATATATTAGGAATCAGAATCTATAGAGATAAATCATAAAAACTGCTTGGCCTAAGTCAGAGTACGTACATAGACAAAGTGCTGAGACGCTTTAATATGCATGATTCCAAGAAAGGATTCATACCTTTGCAACATGGCCTGTGTCTATCAAAAACACAATCCCCTTCAACTAAGGAAGAAAGGGATCGCATGAATAAGATTCCATATGCATCTGCAATAGGATCTATCATGTATGCCATGTTTTGTACTCGACCAGATGTCTCGTATGCTTTAAGTGCAACGAGTAGGTACCAATCTGATCCTGGTGATGCTCATTGGGTAGCTGTCAAGAATATCCTTAAGTATTTGAGAAGGACTAAGGACTCATTCTTGATATATGGAGGTCAGGAAGAGCTGGCTGTAGTTGGATACACCGATGCTAGCTTCCATACAGATAAGGATGACTTTAGATCGCAATCTGGTTATGTGTTTTGCTTAAACGGTGGCGCTGTGAGCTGGAAAAGTTCAAAGCAAGATACAATTGTTGATTCTACAACTGAGGCCGGGTATATTGTTGCCTCAAGTGCATCAAAGGAAGTTGTTTGGATCAAAAAGTTCATTAGTGAACTTGGCATAGTTCCTAGCATTGTGGATCCCATTGGTCTCTATTGTGGATCCCATCGGTCTCTATTTGTCATACCCTAAATTTTACCCTGAGTTTTTTTTCACTCACATCAGCATAGCATGAATCGATCCATTTTGTCATGCATTTCATCAGTTAAAAAGCACTTATCAAGATTTTAGATGAAAAGTCAAGAGTTCTGGAATTTTATCTTATCTTAATAACCTTCATTCATCATACATTGATTAAGAAGTCGAAAGACTTGATTTCTCAATCTCCGTGCATCATTCATTCAATTACATCTTGTTTCAGAGGTTCAGAAGGTGAGGATCAAGAGTGTTGTCATCGTCTGAATATATATAAGGTTTTGTTTGTGCTTAAAAATGAGAAGTAAATGGTCCAATATCGATTCATTTGCGTCTGTTTGTTTGTTCGTATTTATTCAATCAGTGAATTAGTGCATTTCACCAGATATTTTATTTTATACTTGTCATAACATACATTTTGTTTCGCATAGTGCTTCAAATATCAGCCAGATAATTTTTCCGGATCTACAGACAAACTGGTCGAATTGTTTCTCAACTATACGCAGAATAAGCGGGTGAAAAAATTTCAAAATTGAGTTTTCAGACGTCAGTTTTGTTGATCTACAATTCGCGTAGTTTAACCTGGCATGCTCGTTTTAATTTTTCGATTATTTTTCTGATCGCATCTTAATCAACCTGAGCCTTTTAACTGGTTATTTTTTTATTTTCAAAATTTGATCAAAACATGTATATTTCCAAGAAGTTTATTTCGCGCTGATAATTTTGATGTATTCAGTTTAATTTTTTTTGGACATTTTTTGCGCCCGATTTTTTTATTTATTTTTTATTCAATTATTTTGGTTTTTTTTTAGCAAAAAAATTGTTGGAATTAAATAGAATTTTCTATGTTTTTATTTTTATTTTAATTTGTGTTTTTGTTGTTTGTTTTTAATTATCAAATTTTAATTTTTTAGCCTTTTTCTTTTAAAAAAAAGAGATTTATTATTAAAAGAAGTCAAGAGAAATGTATGTCAAGAAAAATGTATGTTTTCTCTTCCATTCAGAAACTGCCACGCGGTCGATCATGGGTCAAAAGAAGAAACATTTTTTCATTTACTCAAAGATCCATACACGGTCTTAAGAAGAAATATCTCCTCATGCACACGTGACAAGTCCTTCTCATAAAGCAAGTATCAATATCAAACACTTTCACTTCAGTCATTATTACTTTCATCACACTTCCTTCATCTTCTTTCCACTTGCACTGCAAAACAAACAGACATATCAACATACCTCTCATCTCAACCTACAAGCTACATACCACAACCTTCTTAGTACTTCTGTTAAAACACAGTTGTCCGCCCCTTCCGTTAAAACCTCCCACCGTCGCCATCATCCTTTCGATCTCCATAACCGTTGTTAAACCACCAAACAACGCCAACTTCCATCATTTACCGGTAATAACTTCTGTTCATGAGCGTCTTTTCGTTTATGTCATTTCTAGTTTGTTACCTTTTTATTCTTAATTTTTTATGGTTGTGGTTGAGTTTGAAGCATAATTTTTTTTAGATTTGTTATTGTTTTGTGTTGTTTTGCTTCTAAAAACTTGAGCTGAATTTTCTTAGTTCAAGTTGTTGTTGAAGAGAATATGGGAATGGATAATGAACATATAAGTAAGAAATGAGTTTGAGTGAGAAAGATGAGGGGTTTTCATTTATTTTTGTTGAAGTATTTTGTTTGTGTATCAAGAGAGAAAGAGGACAATGAAGAGAAATATAATACTGGCTTTTTATTTTTTTATTTTCTTTGTTTTTATTTTCACGTCATGTGTCGTATGATTATTGTTTTTTTTATTTTATATATTTTCTTAATTTTGAAAATGGTCAAATAAATGTGTATTTCTTGATTTACATTTCCAAACCATATTCCATGTGCCTTTTTTATTTTACTTTTAATACTTGCTTTCGTTTCCGTTATGATATTTGTTGCCGTGAGAATACATACATGTTGACCAATAAATATGTGTAGTTGAAGTTAAAGTGAAAGTATATAGACACCAATATGTATTTAGTACATATTTTATGGTGTGAGTTGTTTACTATAATTTCCACTTCCACTGTACGTTTGTTTTTAAACTTTCGTTATCTATTTATTTACTTTTTTATTTTTATTTTGTTGTTTTATGAGTAGGAATATATATATATATATATATATACATATTGTTTTTGTTTTTTTTCTTCTTCGTATTTTTTTTTATTTTTTTATTTATCATTCATTGTTGGATAATGTGTGTAATTTTTTGTGTTTTATTTTTTTAGTTTTTTCTATTACTTTGAGGTTATGTAAGAATATTGTAATGATGCTAAATAATGAAAGAAAAATATATGATTGTGTTCGATGTTACTATTGATTTGTCACTGCGTTATGATTTTGAAGTTAAAAATTCAATCTAACTTCATAAATTGCTTAAGCACATAGAGTTTTTGTTGAACAGTCTCAGATAGGGTGATTCCTACATGAGTCATTTTACGATTGCTTAAATATTATGTAGTCCAATTTCTGATTTTCACTTCGAGTCCCTTGGCTTTCTCTTGGGCCTTCTTACAACGAGATTCTTTATTTTACAACTGTCTTTTAAACTTGTATGATTTAATTATTGTGTTGTATCCCCATTCTCAAAATGTACCCCCATTCCCAAAAATGTGTAATAAATTTTATCGCTTTCATTTAATTTACTGCACTAGTTGATTGCTAATAAAAGATTAAAATCAACCCTTTCAGAAAAGAACAAAAAACAAACGCTTGATCCAACGTCAAGTCGTCCCCCTGTTTTTAAAATCTTTTCACAATAAAAATGGAAGAAACTGATTAAGTTTAGACTTTCTCTGTTTCAAATGTTAGGATACTGCTGTAGAGCTCAATGTTCAAACATTCGTCTTCCATATTAACATACAGTAATTATCAAAATTGGGTCATTTCTCTTATAAAAGAAAAAGATTGATTGGGTATCGACCTTCTCTTTCCCGATTATTTGGACACTGCTGTAGAGCTCTTTGTCTGACTAATCGTCTTTCATTAATGAACTTTGACCTAATTTGCCACACATTTTCATAATAAACTTTTGGATGAAAAGAGAGTGATTGGGCTTAGGCCTCTTCCTTTTCGGGCATTCGAGTACTGCAGTAGAGCTCCCTGCTTGGATGCCTGTCTCCGCTTAAAATCAACTCAAACTCATCAAACTTGTTTTCCGCCCTTGTGCGACTCCGAAAACATTTTTAGAAAAGAGTATGCAACATCTATTTTGATGTGAAACAAACAAAGACTTCAGCCTCCAAGAGTGAGCAGCAAGTAAAGGTTTAATCGCTCAAATGTGATCCAAGCATCACTCTTTTTAAAAGCAATCCACCCAGTAGTTCTCTTTGGGTAGAACTACGTATGCCTTGAGTTCTTCATAGCACCTGGAGATACGTAGGAGCAGGATTGCGAAATCTTGTCAGGCACATTAATATTAAAAAACCTTAAGTCTTTCCTTTCTTTCTTTCTCTCTTCTCACTCGATAAGTAGAAGTTTACAAATGATATCACGCTAACACTCTAACACGAAACTAACTAAATGGGTCCCATCGAGTACGATGGATGCGAGGGGTGCTAATACCTTCCCCTTGCATAACCGACTCCCAAACCCGATTTGGTTGCGATGACCATTTCTTTTTGATTTTTGTGGGTTTTATCGATATTTCCCCTTTCCCTCTTTGGGAATAAATAAAGTTCGGTGGCGACTCTGTTTTGTTTATATTTCGAGCGTTCCTTACGCTCGGGTATTTTTCGCGCCGCGACAGCTGGCGACTCTGCTGGGGAATCTGAAAATTTCCTAAGCGAGTCAACCCTAATTTAGTTTGTTTTGTGTTTGAGTTTTTGCTTTTATCTGTTTGTTTGCTTCTGATTTATTTTATCTATATATGCCTTTATTATCTGTATTTCCAATTACTGTATTATTGATATATGGTATCATTGGAACTTTCTGGACTATTGGCATTTGTGTGAGGAAAAGCTTTATACCCGAGCTATGAGAAAAACTTAAGTTAGGATGGTGGTTGTGTAGTATTGACCTGCGAGACATCGGACTCGTTAGGTTGATGCGAGAACCCCACTCAGATGAGATCCCTTGAAAGTATTACTGTCTTACGATTAGTCGTTTTGGTGGTGATACTTTCAACCTCGATCTATGATTCTGAGGACCTTTTGTAGAACCCTGAACCTATGGCTTTTAGGACCGATGGTTGTGTAGTGTTAACCTATGAGACTTAGGACTCGTTGGGTTAATACGAATACCTCACTCATAATAGATCATTTTTGAGGATATTGTTGTCTTACGAGTAGTCGTTCTGACGATAATATTGTCAGGTGTGATCCATGACTCTGGGAACCGTGTCTAGAACCGTGGAGTCGATGGTTGTGTAGTATTGACCTATGAGACTTAGGACACGTTGGGTTAATATAAAGACCTAACCTAGAATAGATCCTTCTTAAGATATTATTGTCTTACGATTAGTCGTTCTGACGATAATATTCTTGAATTGGGTCCATGACTCTAGGAACCTTTTAAACCCTAGAGCCTACCTGTTTGGTTTTCCTATTCCTGGAACCTTTCCTCCATGAAGTAATTAATCAGAATGTTCCAATGATCACCTACCCAACTGTACATACATAAACATAAAACATTTCATAATCATAACACATATGACATGTGCATATTTTCAAGGGACCTAAAGACTCGTTTGATTTCAGGCATTCAGAAGACATGGGTAGCAATCAAAAAAGTACTTATTCATTCAAGTTCAGGAATCCAAAGCTAGGATTGATTAAGGGGTTGATCTCAGATGTGAAAAAAATCAGAAGGAATAACTTTTGTGTTGAGTATGGTGACCTGTTGACTATCATGAACACCAAGGTGGATGCTTGGGCCATTTTCACGTTGGCACAATTCTATGATCCTCCCTTGCGGTGTTTCACATTCCAGGACTTCCAGTTGGCGCCAACACTTGAAGAGTTCTCACATATAGCAAACATTGGTATCAAGGATGAAATCCCTTACACCGGTCTAGGGGAACTTCCTACACATCAACAAATAGGTTCAGCTATACGTCTAGATAAAGCGAAAGTGAAAGCTAATCTTGGACCAAAAGGAGGCACTTCAGGTTTCACTTTGAAGTTCTTAGTGGGAAAAGCTTCAGACTTCAAAAGTAAAGAAGATTGGGTCGCTTTCAATGCTGTGTTAGCCTTGATACTCTATGGGATTGTCTTGTTCCCGAACATTGATGACTTCGTGGACATGACTGCTATACGCATTTTCTTGCTCAAGAATCCCATTCCCACCTTGCTTGTAGATGTTTATCACTCTATCCATTGGAGAAATGAGAAGAAGGGGGGATGATCCAGTGTTGTGCTCCTTTACTGTATAAATGGTTCTTATCTCACTTACCAAGCGAAGGGCCTTTTATTCAGAACAAGGATAACCTCAAGTGGTCTCAAAAAATCATGTCTCTCACTGCCAATGACATCACTTGGTACTCTCGTGCTTATGATGATGTGGACATAATCGTCAAATGTGGCAACTTCCATAATATGCCACTCATAGGAACTCGAGGTTGCATCAATTACAATCCTGAGCTTACTATGCGGCAACTTGGGTTTCCTATGAATGACAAACCAGAAGACAAGTTGTTAGAAGGTTTCTTGCTGGGAGAAGGAGTGAAGGACTTTGATCTGGTGAAGAGGATAGGTCGTGCCTGGACTAAAGTTCGTAGAGAAGGAAAAAGGGAGCGTGGAAAGAAGAATTGTATAGCTAGAGGGCCATATATAAGTTGGGTCTGAGCCAGAGCTTCTCAAGACAAACTACCATACCCTTATGAGCCTCCAATGCATACAAATCCTCCAGAACCTACTCACGTCACTATGGAGGAAGCTAAAGAGCTCAAAGTTGTCATCCAAAGTTTGGAAAAAGAGAATGAAGAGCTACAGTTGAACCTTATCCGAATTACTGAAGAAAGGGATCATCATAAGTGGGAGCTTGGGCGGAAGAAAACACAACTTCAAGCAAATGTGGAAAGGACTGATAAGGAGGAATATAAGAGAAAAAGAGTTAAACAGGGGTTAGATCAGGCTGAGAGCTGCTTGAATACCGTTAAAAGCCAACTGAAAGAGGCTGAGAGGGATTGTCGTGAGAAAGAGAAATGGTGGAAGCTCGCCACAAAACAAAAGAAGGAGATAAAAGAGACGCTTGAGGCTGAGATAGCCAACCTCGGTGTTTCACTCTTTGAATCAAAAGAAAGGGAAGAACGAGAACGCCGCAGTAAAGAGAGTGCTCTGGCTGCTATTCAAGTTACACCTGAAATATGGAAAGGAAAGTGCCAGGAGGCTGAAAATGCTAATGAGTGGGAACGATACTAGAGAGACCGACATGACTCTTTGCTACAAGAAGGTGAAGATTGGATGAACGCAAGGGAAAATGTGAATGCTAGTTTGGCAGCCTGTGAGGAAACCATCCAATTTTTACATGAACAAAGAAATGAGTATCGAGACAAGTTTGCTAGTTTGATAGACTTCTGTAATGGAATGGCTACGAATGTGCCTTTGATGCTGAGATGTGTTTTGGAAGACATAGATAATGACAACATCCCTCGTTCAGTGACTGAATTTATTTATCTTTGTGAAGACATGATGAAAAGGTTCAAAGGAGAGTTGGAAGATCTCAACAAACAGAAGCCTGCAGTTTGACCTTTTTTTTATGTTGTACTTTCCTTTATGTTTGAAAGAATATTTTGTACTCAATCCTTGTACTCTATTTTGAATTGAATGAATGAAGGATTTTGAGTTTCTTTTGTACAAAAAAGTTTGGTTCCATTCTTGTTTGTTTTATTCCCCGTGATCTCTTTGAATGCTTGCTAAGTTACAAGGAATCTAGCATGGTTCCCTGAAAATAAAATTGAACATAAGCATAAAAGGCATTTTTAAATCCACGTGCATTAACATATGCATCATGCATTTCATTTCTCAAAACAAAAACTCATTCCATTTTTCCTCGTCTCCAGTAGTTCAAGCTGATTCCTCAACGTGCATACGCTACTCGCTCCAACACAAGAAGAATCATGGATGTAGTTAGAGAAGAACAAGCTGCATTCAGAGAGGAGATGGACTTTGTCAAAAGCAAGATCGAGCAGATCTTTGAGGCTATACAAGCTCTGGCTAGAAGGGAAGAAGAAGCTCGTGTTGCCGCTGCTGCAAGGAACGATGCTCTAGTTCAAGGGGTTGCTCTTCAGTCAGGACCTTCAGTTCCTATTCCAAATCCCGTTATCTACGGTCTTCCTCCAGGTTTTGTTCCACCGCCTGAAAGAACTCATGTGCCTCCACCTGCGCATACTTCTGGAGTAGCTGATGGAGTCACTGCGCAAGGACCTCCGATAGTCAATCAAGTGGTCATTCCCCGCACTGATGAAGAGCTCCAGGACGAGTTTGAAATGCAGAATTACAATGGAGCTACTCCAGTGGTCATCCCTACTGCTGCCCAAGATTCTGAGGCTATCTTGATGTGTCGTGCTCTGGCCGAAAAGCTAAGAATCTTGGAAGGACATAACTCAACCCATTTAAGTGCCTTGGAGATGTGTCTAGTCCCAGATGTGGTGATTCCTCCAAAATTCAAAGCGCCTGAATTTGAAAAATACAAAGGACTCACATGTCCTAACATACATTTGAAAATGTATTGCAGAAAAATGGCTGCCTATGCCAGAGATGATAAGCTCATGATCCATTGCTTTCAGGACAGTCTAACTGGGGCATCTTTGGACTGGTACATGCAGTTAGAATGTAGCAACATCCACACTTGGGATGAGTTGGCTGAAGCATTCGCAAAGCAATACAAATATAATACTGACATGGCACCAAATCGTACTCAGCTTCAGAGTATGGCCCAGAAAGACAATGAATCTTTTAAAGAATACGCACAACGCTGGAGAGAATTGGCTGCAAGGGTGCACCCACCGCTGGTTGATCGTGAATTGATTGACATTTTCATGGGAACCTTGCAGGGCCAATATTATGAAAGATTGATCAGTAGTGTGTCCACAGGATTTTCTGACATGGTGATCGTGGGAGAAAGAGTAGAAGAAGGACTGAAGAGTGGTAAAATCCAGGGAGGTTCCAGCAGTCAACCAATCTTGAAGAAGCCTTTCAACGGATTCAAGAGGAAGGAGGGTGAGACTAGTGCCATTTCTTCTCAGAGGGGGAGACCACCGTACAAAGCTCCTGCTTCTGTGCCTTATTATCAGTACCCTTACGTAGCGGCTGCACAATATCGAACCATGCCTTACCGCCCAATTGCTCCTGTTCCTATTCCAGCTCCGGTACCTCACTATCAAGTTCCAGTTCCTCAATATCAAGCTCCACAACCTCAGTTCCAGGCTCCTCCACCTCAACATCAACAGAGAATTCAACAGAATAATCAACCACGTCCAGTTCAGCAGCAACAACCAAATCAACAGAGGCCATATCAACAGTACAATAATGTGAATACCACTCCTATCCCAATGACTTACACTCAATTGCTACCGTATCTGATTCAGAATGGGACTGTCGTGCCAAGGGCATTACCTCCAATGCCGAAGCCGCATAAGCCTTGGTATGATGAGAATGCTAGATGTGCCTTTCATGCTAATTCAGAGGGTCATACAACAGAGAACTGCAAAGTGTTCAAGCTCCGGGTCCAAGAGTTGATAGATCAGAAAATATTGTCTTTTGCTGAGGTTCCAAATGTGGGGAACAATCCTTTGCAGAAGCATGATGGTTCAGGTGTCAATGCTATAGAAAGTTCAACTGATGATGGATTGATAAAGGATGTGTCCAAGTTGAAGACTCTTTTAACAGTGGTCCATGCTAGATTAATGGAAGCAGAAATGATGAATGGAGTACATGATAATTGTGTGGTGTGTTCATCCAACCCTGATCAGTGTGTTGAATTCAAAATTTGTCTTCAACGTTTGATGGATCAGCGGGTTATTCAGTTCACCAGAGCAAAGATTGATAAGGACGTTGCTGTGATTGTGCCTGTGTTTGATCAGGAGAGGCTTCCCAAGCCTTTTGTGGTCCCTTATCAGAGAAATGTTTGACCTAGAGCCAGTGAAGAAGATTGAGCCCATGGTTATCCATGTTCCCGCTCCATTCTCATTTGACAGTACCAAAGTCGTGCCTTGGAACTATGAGCCTGTAGTTTATGTGGGTAACAAACCAGTAATCTTGAAGGAGCCAGATGTGACTAACATCGCTGGAGCTAGTGGTGTGACTCGAAGTGGAAGGGTTTTCGCTCCTGAAGTGATCCCAAACAAAGAAAGTGCACCAACAGTTGAACCAACGAAGGGGAAAGAGGTGAATCCTCCAGAAGCAGGAGAAGGCTCATCTAAGAAAGCAGTGACTGCTGAAGAGGATAGAGAATTCTTGAAGATCATCAAGAGGAGTGATTACAAAGTCGTAGATCAGCTCAACCAAACTCCTTCAAAAATCTCCATTCTTTCTCTACTTATGAGTTCTGAGGCTCATAGGACTGCTCTATTGAAGTTCTTGAACGAGGCTTATGTGGCAGAAGATATCAGTGTTATTCAGTTTGATAATGTGGTTGCTAATCTCAATGCTAGTAGTTGTTTGATGTTCACTGATGATGATTTACCCCCTAATGGGCGAGAACATAATATGGCGCTTCATATCTCCATTCAGTGTACAGATGTCACTTTGGCTCGAGTACTGGTAGATACAGGTTCATCCTTGAACGTGTTACCTAAGACTACCCTGGCACAATTGAATATTGAAGGGGTGCAGATGAGACCCAGTGCTTTGATAGTGAAAGCTTTTGATGGGTCTAAGCGAACAGTTATTGGGGAGATTGATCTCCCAATCCTGATTGGCCCTCAAACTTTCCGTATTACCTTCCAGGTAATGGATATTAGGCCTACCTATAGTTGTCTGTTAGGTAGACCTTGGATTCATGCTGCTGGAGCTGTTACCTCGACACTTCACCAGAAGCTGAAGTTTGTTACTTCTGGTAAGCTGGTATCCCTATCCGGAGAGGAAGATATTTTCGTCAGCCATTTGACTTCTTTCAGATACATTGAAGTAGGTGAAGACATTGTTGAAACTCCTCTCCAAGCCCTTGAAGTGGTCAATGTGGTCCAGACTAAGCCGAAACTTGTTGAAGAACCCAAGGGGGTCATGTCCTCGTGGAAGAGTGTGAAAGCTGCAATTGAAGCTGGTTGCCCTGGAAGTTGGGGCACAGTGATTGAACTACCAGAGAAGAAAGACAAGTGTGGATTAGGATATCAACCGTCTATTGAACTTTTCAAAGATCAGAAGATACATCAGGGGAAGGTTCCTAGCATCCAAGAAATATTCTCCAAAGATGGTTTCCGAAGTGATGATCAAGTGAATGCTCTTGAAGATGAAGATCTAGATTTGTCCAAGATGGTGTTTTGTGGACCTCCGGATGCTGCTCTCACTAACTGGAAGGCAACAGATGTTCCGGATATAGTTTCTTGTTCAAAGTAATTTACTGTTTTCTAAAACATCCAATGTCATTCCCAAGGCATATGGATAGCTTTGTAGGGCCCATTTTGTGTTAATATTTAAGCCTTATCATCAATACAAAGCACATTTTTTGAGATCCCTGTCTGTCATCTTTTTAATTTATTTATTTTTTTACAAACAAATAAACAAAAAAATGGCAATTTTTATTTCACATCACTTTCGTTTTTCAAAATCTTCCTCTAAAAAAGAAAAATCATTTCCATGCAGATCATTAATAACTGGATCCATTGAACACGACAATGCTATAATTCCCTATGACTTCGACCTCCCGATTAACCAAGCTGAAGAGGATGGTAAGGAAGACTGCGAACTCCCAGAAGAGTTGACCAGACTTTTGAAACAAGAGGAAAAGATGATTCAACCTCATCAGGAACCAGTGGATGTGATCAATCTGGGGACTGAGGAGGATAGAAAGGAAGTCAAGGTCGGAACTGCTTTGAAAAAAAATGTGAAGGAGGAACTAGTCAAGCTACTACATGAATATGTGGATGTGTTTGCCTGGTCATATCAGGATATGCCAGGACTCGACACCGACATAGTTGTGCACAAGCTACCGTTGAAGCCGGAATGCCCGCCCATCAAGCAGAAGTTGAGAAGAACTCGACCAGACATGGCTGTCAAGATCAGAGAAGAGGTCAAGAAGCAGTTTGATGCAGGTTTTCTAGCTGTTGCAACTTATCCACAGTGGATTGCTAATATTGTGCCAGTTCCAAAGAAAGATGGGAAAGTTCGAATGTGTGTAGACTACAGAGACCTGAATAGAGCTAGTCCCAAAGATGATTTTCCTTTACCTCACATTGATGTATTGGTAGATAACACAGCTCAGTTCTCTGTATTCTCCTTCATGGACGGATTCTCAGGATATAATCAGATTAAAATGTCTCCCGAAGATATGGAGAAAACAACTTTCATTACACCATGGGGCACTTTCTGTTATAGGGTAATGCCTTTCGGCCTGAAAAATGCTGGGGCAACCTATCAAAGGGCCATGGTGAGTCTTTTCCATGATATGATGCACAAGGAGATTGAAGTCTATGTGGATGACATGATTGCTAAGTCTCAGACAGAAGAGGAGCATGTTATTCATCTGAAGAAGTTGTTTGTAAGATTGAGGAAATACAGATTGCGCTTAAACCCTGCTAAATGCACTTTTGGAGTAAGATCTAGAAAGCTTCTAGGATTCATTGTGAGCCAGAGAGGCATAGAAGTTGATCCTGACAAAGTCAAAGCTATTCAAGAGATGCCAGCACCTCGGACAGAGAAGCAAGTTTGTGGTTTCTTGGGCAGATTGAACTATATTTCCAGATTCATCTCGCATTTGACAGCCACTTGCGAGCCAATATTCAAGTTGTTAAGAAAAGATCAAGCTGTTAGGTGGAACGATGATTGCCAGAGTGCATTCGATAAAATTAAACAGTATCTGCAAGAACCACCAATCTTAGTGCCACCAGTTCCAGGAAGGCCTCTCATTATGTAATTGACAGTACTAGATGAATCCATGGGATGTGTACTGGGGCAACATGATGAGACGGGTAGAAAAGAGCATGCTATCTACTACCTGAGCAAGAAGTTTACAGAATGTGAAATCAGGTACTCCATGCTAGAAAAGACTTGTTGTGCATTAGCATGGGTTGCTCGTCGTCTGAGACAGTATATGATTTGTCATACAACAATGCTAATATCCAAGATGGATCCCATCAAGTACATCTTCGAGAAACCTGGATTAACTGGCAGAATCGCTCGCTGGCAAATGTTGTTATCAGAATATGACATTCAGTATGTAACTCAGAAGGCCATTAAGGGTAGTGTGTTATCAGAGTACCTTGTGCACCAACCAGTGGAGGACTATCAATCGATGAGACTCGACTTCCCAGATGAAGACGTCATGTACATAAGAGACTATGAGATTCCAGGCCCGGAAGAAGGACCCGAACCAGGATCGCGGTGGACGCTCGTGTTTGATGGTGCCTCAAATGCATTGGGTAACGGAATTGGGGCTGTTATAACTTCTCCAAAGGATTTTCATCTTCCCTTCACGGCAAGGTTATGTTTCCAATGCACCAATAACATGGCGGAGTATGAAGCATGTATCTTGGGAATTGAAGCAGCTATTGACCTACGAATCAAGATTCTTGAAGTGTATGGGGACTCAGCACTTGTCATCTATCAAATCAAAGGAGATTGGGAGACCCGCCACCCCAATTTGATCCCATACCGAGAGCATGTCATGAAGCTAATCCCCTACTTTGATGAGATTAATTTCCATCATATTCCTAGGGAGGAGAATCAGCTAGCCGATGCCTTGGCTACTCTGGCATCTATGTTTAAGGTCAAGTGGGCTAACGAATCACCTGCTATTACAATTCAACGTCTAGACGAGCCAGCACATTGCTTAGTAGTTGAAGCAGAAATAGATGGAAAGCCTTGGTTCTATGACATCAACCGACATCTTGAGAAGCATGAGTATCCAAATGATGTATCCATCATAGACAAAAAGACCTTAAGAAAGTTATCAGCCAATTTCTTCCTAAGTGGCGGTGTTCTATACAAAAGAAACTTTGATTTAGTTCTGCTCAGATGCGTGGATAGACACGAAGCCGACCTACTCATCAAAGAAATCCACGAAGGTTCTTTCGGCATTCATGCAAACGGACATGCAATGGCGAAGAAAATCCTTAGAGCTGGTTACTATTGGTTGACAATGGAAACAGATTGTTACCACTATGCCAGGAAATGCCACAAGTGCCAAATTTATGCTGACAAGGTGCACGTGCCACCTACTCCTCTGAATGTTTTATCAGCTCCATGGCCATTCTCAATGTGGGGCATAGACATGATTGGTATGATTGAGCCTAAAGCTGCAAATGGACATCGATTCATTCTGGTTGCCATTGACTACTTCACTAAGTGGGTAGAAGCAGCTTCTTATGCCAATGTGACAAAGCAAGTCGTCACTCGGTTTATCAAGAAAGAGATCATTTGTCGCTACGGAACTCCTAGCAAGATTATCACTGATAATGGATCAAATCTGAATAATAAGATGATGAAGGAGTTGTGCGAGAATTTCAAGATTGAACATCATAACTCGTCACCTTATAGGCCAAAGATGAACGGAGCTGTAGAGGCAGCTAACAAGAATATCAAGAAGATCATTCAGAAGATGGTGAAAACTTATAAAGATTGGCACGAGATGCTACCCTTTGCTTTGCACGGATATCGAACAGTTGTTCACACTTCAACAGGGGCAACCCCTTTCTCACTAGTGTATGGCATGGAAGCTGTGCTACCAATAGAAGTTGAGATCCCCTCGTTGAGAGTCTTGATGGAGACAGAATTAGAAGAAGCAGAATGGATTCAAACCAGATTTGACCAGCTCAATCTAATCGAAGAGAAGAGGATGACAGCATTGTGTCATGGTCAGTTATATCAGAGGAGGCTCAAGCGGGCATTTGACAAGAAGGTTCGACCTCGAGAGTTTAATATAGGTGAACTAGTTTTGAAAAAGATAATCTCCCTCCATAAGGATTCACGTGGCAAGTGGATTCCAAACTATGAAGGACCATTTGTGGTGAAGAAAGCTTTCTCTGGTGGAGCTTTAGTTCTCACGAACATGGACGGAGAAGAGTTGACACACCCCGTCAATTCTGATGCAGTCAGAAAGTATTATGCCTAAGAAAAAGAGATGGATAATAAAAGCTCGCTAAGTTGAAAACCCGAAAGGACGACTTAGGCAAAAAATGAGCATCCCGGTGAGTTGAAAACCCGAAAGGGCGGCTCAGGCAAAAATTAGGGATAAACAAAAAATTAAGCCCGGTAAGTCGAAAACCCGAAAGGGCGACTTAAGCAAAAAAGGGTAAAATCTCCCGGTGAACTGAAACTCTTCAGGAGCAGTTCGCGCAAAAGTTAGGGAATATCCAAAGGCATAATACTGCTGTGACACAAGTCAACACTGCAACAAAGCTCAGATGGAAGAAAACAGTCCAATTACCATCTCCAAAAGCAAAGTAATAAGGACTAGAGGACATAGGGGAAAGTAGCAAAGTTGTATTTCGTTGGAAAATCAGTTAAATTTTTGTTGCCATTTACTTGCTTTCTTTCTCTGTAATCTCCTCTTAGAGGGGTTTACATCTTCATGAACCCCATGTATGAGTTACTCTTCTCATCAAATAAAATTGTTCAGTTGAACATTGCTTTACCAATTATTTCTGTTTTTCTGCTTAATGTCGCTTTTATTTTTGATGAGATAAAAACATTAAAATAGTGGAAACTACAAAGCTTTTGAAAACTTTAATTTGTTTTGATTTTGAAAGTCTAAAAGGATTTTTTGTTGGTTTACAATAATGCATCTGGTTCACAAGACGTGGGACATTTCCTGGATCATTGTAATCTAAGGCAAGTTTGAAATGGATTTTCTTCCAAAAGCAAGAAGTCCTCATTGAAGCCCGCTTGGCGGAAAAGCCGAAATCAGAGTTTTTTACAACAAAAAAAAATTATTTCATGGTGTCAGTGCTATTCAAGACAAGGCGTTGGGGAATCCGAGCTTGATACCCACAAAATGCATAAACTAATATATTCATGCATTCACATTCATTTTTCATATCATGTACAAAAACAGATCATGCATAAACCTCAGCCGGATTCAGCAACCTCTCAAGAAAGTTCAGTGTAATCCTCAGCAGACCAAGATGCAAGAGGTGTTCTCAAAAGTAGAGCAGTTATCTTCTCCAGTACTATAGTACTTTCAGAATACAATCATTGTTGGTAATGATTCTTAAGACGAGTTTTTTTCCCCAGCAAGGTGATTGATTTTCTTCCATTGGAACTCTGGTGTCAACGGAATTTCTGCTTGGTTTCCCCAGTAGATATATCCCCACAGAGTTTCTCCAACATTGTATTTTCTCCAAAACTTCATGAACTCCTCAAGTGAGTTTCATACCAGTAGGATTCCTTGAGAAAGGTATCCCCAACAACATTATCTCCAGCAAGTCTCTTTGAAGTAGCTGCCTAAGATTGACATCTCTTCATAAGTTAGAAATCTCCCTAGTGAGTCTAATGGACGAGAGTTCCATGAACAAATAAGCTTTACTGAATGTTCCTCAATATATCTCCAGCGAGCCTCCTGTGTGTTTATTTCCCAGAGAGTCTCTTGTATTCCCCAACAGGTTTCTTCAATCAATCCTCGGAAGAGTTAGTGTTCCATGTTGATCTACTATGCAATGGAGCATTAGATTGGACCTGTCATATTGATAATTGAGAGTAGGGTTAATCCTTTTGAATATCATTAACTTTTCATCCCCAGCAAGTCTCTGGGATCTTCTCATTCCCCAAAAGAGTCTACTGTCAGCCAAGAGCAGCTGAATATGCGGTTATTCCCCAAAGGAAGCATTTTGTTTATTTCCCAGCAATTTGCATCAACCAAGAGCAGTTGAATGCATTAGTTTTAGCCAAGAGAAGCTGAATACTATTTTATTTTCCAGCAGTTTACTTCAACCAAAGAGCAGTTGAATGCATTAGTTTCAGCCAAGAGCAGCTGGACACCATTTTATTTTATGCAGTAGTTTCAGCGAAGAGCAGCTGAGCACTATTTTTATTTCCCAATTTTGCTTCAACCATGAGCGGTTGAATGCAATAGTTTCAGCCAAGAGCAGCTGGACACCATTTTATTTTATGCAGTAGTTTCAGCGAAGAGCAGCTGAGCACTATTTTTATCTCCCAGTTTTGCTTCAACCATGAGCGGTTGAATGCAATAGTTTCAGCCAAGAGCAGTTGAACACCATTTTATTTTACTTTATTTGCTTCAACCAAGAGAAGTTGAATGCAATTTATTTCAGCCAAGAGTTGCTGGATAGGACATCTTTAGCCAAAAGCAGCTGAATATGATCATTTATTCCCCCAGGAGTGTTTGCCTTCAACGAATAACGTATGAAGACCAGGCGAGCATGTTACCTTATAACATATCCATCCCAGAGACCTAATGTCAGTCAAGAGAAACTGAACATGATTCTCTCATCCCCGGTCATTTGCATGTCATCTGAGAAATCAAAAGCATTTCTCATTTACATTCATGATTAAGGAATCAAGAGTATTTCTTAATTCATCTGCACTATCATGATTAAGAAATCAAGAGTATTTCTTAGCTCATACATATTTCATTTACATTCATGATTAAGAAATCAAGAGTATTTCTTAACTCATACATAATTCATTTACATTCATGATTAAGGAATCAAGAGTATTTCTTAACTCATTTGCATATCATCTGAGAAATCAAGAGCATTTCTCAGTACATTTACATTCATGATTAATCAAGAGTATTTCTTAACTCAGCTGCATATCATTTGAGAAATCAAGAGTATTTCTCAATTCATTTGCATTCATGATTAAGGAATCAAGAGTATTTCTTAACTCATCTTCATATAATCTTAGAAATCAAGAGCATTTCTCAATTCATTTACATTCATGATTAAGGAATCAAGAGTATTTCTTAATTTACTTGCATATCTTCTGAGAAATCAAGAGCATTTCTCAATTCATTTACATTCATGATTAAGAAATCAAGAGTATTTCTTAACTCATACCATTTCATATTTAAGAAGTCAAGAGTACTTCTTAACCTGCATAGCATCTGAAAAATCAAGAGTACTTCTCATATCATTTATACTTCTCATATCATTTGTACTTCTCATATCACTTGTCATCTGATGATTAAGAAATCAAGAGTATTTCTTATTTCATCTGCATTTTCATTCATCCATATCACCCGATGATTAGGAAATCAAGAGTATTTCCTAAGTCTCGTTGCATCCACATCGTTGCTATATGTTGATTAAGAAATCGAGAGTATTTCTTAATCTATGTGCATAATTTGTAATCACAAACATATAATTCTTTTGCATATAAGGAAAAATTTTGGGTCTGTTTGGTATTTAAACTATCTTTTACCATGATGATTTGAAGACAAGCGTTTTTCATATCTTCCGGTTAAAGATGTTTAAATAGGGGCAGCTGTCATACCCTAAATTTTACCCTGAGTTTTTTTTCACTCACATCAGCATAGCATGAATCGATCCATTTTGTCATGCATTTCATCAGTTAAAAAGCACTTATCAAGATTTTAGATGAAAAGTCAAGAGTTCTGGAATTTTATCTTATCTTAATAACCTTCATTCATCATACATTGATTAAGAAGTCGAAAGACTTGATTTCTCAATCTCCGTGCATCATTCATTCAATTACATCTTGTTTCAGAGGTTCAGAAGGTGAGGATCAAGAGTGTTGTCATCGTCTGAATATATATAAGGTTTTGTTTGTGCTTAAAAATGAGAAGTAAATGGTCCAATATCGATTCATTTGCGTCTGTTTGTTTGTTCGTATTTATTCAATCAGTGAATTAGTGCATTTCACCAGATATTTTATTTTATACTTGTCATAACATACATTTTGTTTCGCATAGTGCTTCAAATATCAGCCAGATAATTTTTTCGGATCTACAGACAAACTGGTCGAATTGTTTCTCAACTATACGCAGAATAAGCGGGTGAAAAAATTTCAAAATTGATTTTTCAGACGTCAGTTTTGTTGATCTACAATTCGCGTAGCTTAACCTGGCATGCTCGTTTTAATTTTTCGATTATTTTTCTGATCGCATCTTAATCAACCTGAGCCTTTTAACCGGTTATTTTTTTATTTTCAAAATTTGATCAAAACATGTATATTTCCAAGAAGTTTATTTCGCGCTGATAATTTTGATGTATTCAGTTTAATTTTTTTTGGACATTTTTTGCGCCCGATTTTTTTATTTATTTTTTATTCAATTATTTTGGTTTTTTTTTAGCAAAAAAATTGTTGGAATTAAATAGAATTTTCTATGTTTTTATTTTTATTTTAATTTGTGTTTTTGTTGTTTGTTTTTAATTATCAAATTTTAATTTTTTAGCCTTTTTCTTTTAAAAAAAAGAGATTTATTATTAAAAGAAGTCAAGAGAAATGTATGTCAAGAAAAATGTATGTTTTCTCTTCCATTCAGAAACTGCCACGCGGTCGATCATGGGTCAAAAGAAGAAACATTTTTTCATTTACTCAAAGATCCATACACGGTCTTAAGAAGAAATATCTCCTCATGCACACGTGACAAGTCCTTCTCATAAAGCAAGTATCAATATCAAACACTTTCACTTCAGTCATTATTACTTTCATCACACTTCCTTCATCTTCTTTCCACTTGCACTGCAAAACAAACAGACATATCAACATACCTCTCATCTCAACCTACAAGCTACATACCACAACCTTCTTAGTGCTTCTGTTAAAACACAGTTGTCCGCCCCTTCCGTTAAAACCTCCCACCGTCGCCATCATCCTTTCGATCTCCATAACCGTTGTTAAACCACCAAACAACGCCAACTTCCATCATTTACCGGTAATAACTTCTGTTCATGAGCGTCTTTTCGTTTATGTCATTTCTAGTTTGTTACCTTTTTATTCTTAATTTTTTATGGTTGTGGTTGAGTTTGAAGCATAATTTTTTTTAGATTTGTTATTGTTTTGTGTTGTTTTGCTTCTAAAAACTTGAGCTGAATTTTCTTAGTTCAAGTTGTTGTTGAAGAGAATATGGGAATGGATAATGAACATATAAGTAAGAAATGAGTTTGAGTGAGAAAGATGAGGGGTTTTCATTTATTTTTGTTGAAGTATTTTGTTTGTGTATCAAGAGAGAAAGAGGACAATGAAGAGAAATATAATACTGGCTTTTTATTTTTTTATTTTCTTTGTTTTTATTTTCACGTCATGTGTCGTATGATTATTGTTTTTTTTATTTTATATATTTTCTTAATTTTGAAAATGGTCAAATAAATGTGTATTTCTTGATTTACATTTCCAAACCATATTCCATGTGCCTTTTTTATTTTACTTTTAATACTTGCTTTCGTTTCCGTTATGATATTTGTTGCCGTGAGAATACATACATGTTGACCAATAAATATGTGTAGTTGAAGTTAAAGTGAAAGTATATAGACACCAATATGTATTTAGTACATATTTTATGGTGTGAGTTGTTTACTATAATTTCCACTTCCACTGTACGTTTGTTTTTAAACTTTCGTTATCTATTTATTTACTTTTTTATTTTTATTTTGTTGTTTTATGAGTAGGAATATATATATATATATATATATATATATATATATATATATATATATATATATATATATATATATATATATATACATATTGTTTTTGTTTTTTTTCTTCTTCGTATTTTTTTTATTTTTTTATTTATCATTCATTGTTGGATAATGTGTGTAATTTTTGTGTTTTATTTTTTTAGTTTTTTCTATTACTTTGAGGTTATGTAAGAATATTGTAATGATGCTAAATAATGAAAGAAAAATATATGATTGTGTTCGATGTTACTATTGATTTGTCACTGCGTTATGATTTTGAAGTTAAAAATTCAATCTAACTTCATAAATTGCTTAAGCACATAGAGTTTTTGTTGAACAGTCTCAGATAGGGTGATTCCTACATGAGTCATTTTACGATTGCTTAAATATTATGTAGTCCAATTTCTGATTTTCACTTCGAGTCCCTTGGCTTTCTCTTGGGCCTTCTTACAACGAGATTCTTTATTTTACAACTGTCTTTTAAACTTGTATGATTTAATTATTGTGTTGTATCCCCATTCTCAAAATATACCCCCATTCCCAAAAATGTGTAATAAATTTTATCGCTTTCATTTAATTTACTGCACTAGTTGATTGCTAATAAAAGATTAAAATCAACCCTTTCAGAAAAGAACAAAAAACAAACGCTTGATCCAACGTCAAGTCGTCCCCCTGTTTTTAAAATCTTTTCACAATAAAAATGGAAGAAACTGATTAAGTTTAGACTTTCTCTGTTTCAAATGTTAGGATACTGCTGTAGAGCTCAATGTTCAAACATTCGTCTTCCATATTAACATACAGTAATTATCAAAATTGGGTCATTTCTCTTATAAAAGAAAAAGATTGATTGGGTATCGACCTTCTCTTTCCCGATTATTTGGACACTGCTGTAGAGCTCTTTGTCTGACTAATCGTCTTTCATTAATGAACTTTGACCTAATTTGCCACACATTTTCATAATAAACTTTTGGATGAAAAGAGAGTGATTGGGCTTAGGCCTCTTCCTTTTCGGGCATTCGAGTACTGCAGTAGAGCTCCCTGCTTGGATGCCTGTCTCCGCTTAAAATCAACTCAAACTCATCAAACTTGTTTTCCGCCCTTGTGCGACTCCGAAAACATTTTTAGAAAAGAGTATGCAACATCTATTTTGATGTGAAACAAACAAAGACTTCAGCCTCCAAGAGTGAGCAGCAAGTAAAGGTTTAATCGCTCAAATGTGATCCAAGCATCACTCTTTTAAAAGCAATCCACCCAGTAGTTCTCTTTGGGTAGAACTACGTATGCCTTGAGTTCTTCATAGCACCTGGAGATACGTAGGAGCAGGATTGCGAAATCTTGTCAGGCACATTAATATTAAAAAACCTTAAGTCTTTCCTTTCTTTCTTTCTCTCTTCTCACTCGATAAGTAGAAGTTTACAAATGATATCACGCTAACACTCTAACACGAAACTAACTAAATGGGTCCCATCGAGTACGATGGATGCGAGGGGTGCTAATACCTTCCCCTTGCATAACCGACTCCCAAACCCGATTTGGTTGCGATGACCATTTCTTTTTGATTTTTGTGGGTTTTATCGATATTTCCCCTTTCCCTCTTTGGGAATAAATAAAGTTCGGTGGCGACTCTGTTTTGTTTATATTTCGAGCGTTCCTTACGCTCGGGTATTTTTCGCGCCGCGACAGCTGGCGACTCTGCTGGGGAATCTGAAAATTTCCTAAGCGAGTCAACCCTAATTTAGTTTGTTTTGTGTTTGAGTTTTTGCTTTTATCTGTTTGTTTGCTTCTGATTTATTTTATCTATATATGCCTTTATTATCTGTATTTCCAATTACTGTATTATTGATATATGGTATCATTGGAACTTTCTGGACTATTGGCATTTGTGTGAGGAAAAGCTTTATACCCGAGCTATGAGAAAAACTTAAGTTAGGATGGTGGTTGTGTAGTATTGACCTGCGAGACATCGGACTCGTTAGGTTGATGCGAGAACCCCACTCAGATGAGATCCCTTGAAAGTATTACTGTCTTACGATTAGTCGTTTTGGTGGTGATACTTTCAACCTCGATCTATGATTCTGAGGACCTTTTGTAGAACCCTGAACCTATGGCTTTTAGGACCGATGGTTGTGTAGTGTTAACCTATGAGACTTAGGACTCGTTGGGTTAATACGAATACCTCACTCATAATAGATCATTTTTGAGGATATTGTTGTCTTACGAGTAGTCGTTCTGACGATAATATTGTCAGGTGTGATCCATGACTCTGGGAACCGTGTCTAGAACCGTGGAGTCGATGGTTGTGTAGTATTGACCTATGAGACTTAGGACACGTTGGGTTAATATAAAGACCTAACCTAGAATAGATCCTTCTTAAGATATTATTGTCTTACGATTAGTCGTTCTGACGATAATATTCTTGAATTGGGTCCATGACTCTAGGAACCTTTTAAACCCTAGAGCCTACCTGTTTGGTTTTCCTATTCCTGGAACCTTTCCTCCATGAAGTAATTAATCAGAATGTTCCAATGATCACCTACCCAACTGTACATACATAAACATAAAACATTTCATAATCATAACACATATGACATGTGCATATTTTCAAGGGACCTAAAGACTCGTTTGATTTCAGGCATTCAGAAGACATGGGTAGCAATCAAAAAAGTACTTATTCATTCAAGTTCAGGAATCCAAAGCTAGGATTGATTAAGGGGTTGATCTCAGATGTGAAAAAAATCAGAAGGAATAACTTTTGTGTTGAGTATGGTGACCTGTTGACTATCATGAACACCGAGGTGGATGCTTGGGCCATTTTCACGTTGGCACAATTCTATGATCCTCCCTTGCGGTGTTTCACATTCCAGGACTTCCAGTTGGCGCCAACACTTGAAGAGTTCTCACATATAGCAAACATTGGTATCAAGGATGAAATCCCTTACACCGGTCTAGGGGAACTTCCTACACATCAACAAATAGGTTCAGCTATACGTCTAGATAAAGCGGAAGTGAAAGCTAATCTTGGACCAAAAGGAGGCACTTCAGGTTTCACTTTGAAGTTCTTAGTGGGAAAAGCTTCAGATTTCAAAAGTAAAGAAGATTGGGTCGCTTTCAATGCTGTGTTAGCCTTGATACTCTATGGGATTGTCTTGTTCCCGAACATTGATGACTTCGTGGACATGACTGCTATACGCATTTTCTTGCTCAAGAATCCCATTCCCACCTTGCTTGCAGATGTTTATCACTCTATCCATTGGAGAAATGAGAAGAAGGGGGGATGATCCAGTGTTGCGCTCCTTTACTGTATAAATGGTTCTTATCTCACTTACCAAGCGAAGGGCCTTTTATTCAGAACAAGGATAACCTCAAGTGGTCTCAAAAAATCATGTCTCTCACTGCCAATGACATCACCTGGTACTCTCGTGTTTATGATGATGTGGACATAATCGTCAAATGTGGCAACTTCCATAATGTGCCACTCATAGGAACTCGAGGTTGCATCAATTACAATCCTGAGCTTGCTATGCGGCAACTTGGGTTTCCTATGAATGACAAACCAGAAGACAAGTTGTTAGAAGGTTTCTTGCTGGGAGAAGGAGTGAAGGACTTTGATCTGGTGAAGAGGATAGGTCGTGCCTGGACTAAAGTTCGTAGAGAAGGAAAAAGGGAGCGTGGAAAGAAGAATTGTATAGCTAGAGGGCCATATACAAGTTGGGTCCAAGCCAGAGCTTCTCAAGACAAACTACCATACCCTTATGAGCCTCCAATGCATACAAATCCTCCAGAACCTACTCACGTCACTATGGAGGAAGCTAAAGAGCTCAAAGTTGTCATCCAAAGTTTGGAAAAAGAGAATGAAGAGCTACGGTTGAACCTTCTCCGGATTACTGAAGAAAGGGATAATCATAAGTGGGAGCTTGGGCGGAAGAAAACACAACTTCAAGCAAATGTGGAAAGGACTGATAAGGAGGAATATAAGAGAAAAAGAGTCAAACAGGGGTTAGATCAGGCTGAGAGCTGCTTGAATACCGTCAAAAGCCAACTGAAAGAGGCTGAGAGGGATTGTCGTGAGAAAGAGAAATGGTGGAAGCTCGCCACAAAACAAAAGAAGGAGATAAGAGAGACGCTTGAGGCTGAGATAGCCAACCTCAGTGTTTCACTCTTTGAATCAAAAGAAAGGGAAGAACGAGAACGCCGCAGTAAAGAGAGTGCTATGGCTGCTACTCAGGTTACACCTGAAATGTGGAAAGGAAAGTGCCAGGAGGCTGAAAATGCTAATGAGTGGGAACGATACTGGAGAGGCCGACATGACTCTTTGCTACAAGAAGGTGAAGATTGGATGAACGCAAGGGAAAATGTGAATGCTAGTTTGGCAGCCTGCGAGGAAACCATCCAGTTTTTACATGAACAAAGAAATGAGTATCGAGACAAGTTTGCCAGTTTGATAGACTTCTGTAATGGCATGGCTACGAATGTGCCTTTGATGCTAAGATGTGCTTTGGAAGACATAGACAATGACAACATCCCTCGTTCAGTGACTGAATTTATTTATCTTTGTGAAGACATGATGAAAAGGTTCAAAGGAGAGTTGGAAGATCTCAACAAACAGAAGCCTGCAGTTTGACCTTTTTTTTATGTTGTACTTTCCTTTATGTTTGAAAGAATATTTTGTACTCAATCCTTGTACTCTATTTTGAATTGAATGAATGAAGGATTTTGAGTTTCTTTTGTACAAAAAAGTTTGGTTCCATTCTTGTTTTATTCCCCGTGATCTCTTTGAATGCTTGCTAAGTTACAAGGAATCTAACACGGTTCCCTGAAAATAAAATTGAACATAAGCATAAAAGACATTTTTAAATCCACGTGCATTAACATATGCATCATGCATTTCATTTCTCAAAACAAAAACTCATTCCATTTTTCCTCGTGTCCAGTAGTTCAAGCTGATTCCTCAACGTGCATACGCTACTCGCTCCAACACAAGAAGAATCATGGATGTAGTTAGAGAAGAACAAGCTGCCTTCAGAGAGGAGATGGACTCTGTCAAAAGCAAGATCGAGCAGATCTTTGAGGCTATACAAGCTCTGGCTAGAAGGGAAGAAGAGGCTCGTGTTGCCGCTGCTGCAAGGAACGATGCTCTAGTTCAAGGGGTTGCTCTTCAGTCAGGACCTTCAGTTCCTATTCCAAATCCCGTTATCTACGGTCTTCCTCCAGGTTTTGTTCCACCGCCTGAAAGAACTCATGTGCCTCCACCTGCGCATACTTCTGGAGTAGCTGATGGAGTCGCTGCGCAAGGACCTCCGATAGTCAATCAAGTAGTCATTCCCCGCACTGATGAAGAGCTCCAGGACGAGTTTGAAATGCAGAATTACAATGGAGCTACTCCAGTGGTCATCCCTACTGCTGCCCAAGATTCTGAGGCTATCTTGATGTGTCGTGCTCTGGCCGAAAAGCTAAGAATCTTGGAAGGACATAACTCAACCCGTTTAAGTGCCTTGGAGATGTGTCTAGTCCCAGACGTGGTGATTCCTCCAAAATTCAAAGCGCCTGAATTTGAAAAATACAAAGGACTCACATGTCCTAACATACATTTGAAAATGTATTGCAGAAAAATGGCTGCCTATGCCAGAGATGATAAGCTCATGATCCATTGCTTTCAGGACAGTCTAACTGGGGCATCTTTGGACTGGTACATGCAGTTGGAATGTAGCAACATCCACACTTGGGATGAGTTGGCTGAAGCATTCGCAAAGCAATACAAATATAATACTGACATGGCACCAAACCGTACTCAGCTTCAGAGTATGGCCCAGAAAGACAATGAATCTTTTAAAGAATACGCACAACGCTGGAGAGAATTGGCTGCAAGGGTGCACCCGCCGCTGGTTGATCGTGAATTGATTGACATTTTCATGGGAACCTTGCAGGGCCAATATTATGAAAGATTGATCAGTAGTGTGTCCACAGGATTTTCTGACATGGTGATCGTGGGAGAAAGAGTAGAAGAAGGACTGAAGAGTGGTAAAATCCAGGGAGGTTCCAGCAGTCAACCAATCTTGAAGAAGCCTTTCAACGGATTCAAGAGGAAGGAGGGTGAGACTAGTGCCATTTCTTCTCAGAGGGGGTACCACCCAAAGCTCCTGCTTCTGTGCCTTATTATCAGTACCCTTACGTAGCGGCTGCTCAATATCCAACCATGCCTTACCGTCCAATTGCTCCTGTTCCTATTCCAGCTCCGGTACCTCACTATCAAGTTCCAGTTCCTCAATATCAAGCTCCACAACCTCAGTTCCAGGCTCCTCCACCTCAACATCAACAGAGAATCAACAGAATAATCAACCACGTCCAGTTCAGCAGCAACGACCAAATCAACAGAGGCCATATCAACAGTACAATAATGTGAATACCACTCCTATCCCAATGACTTACACTCAATTGCTACCGTATCTGATTCAGAATGGGACTGTCGTGCCAAGGGCATTACCTCCAATGCCGAAGCCGCATAAGCCTTGGTATGATGAGAATGCTAGATGTGCCTTTCATGCTAATTCAGAGGGTCATACAACAGAGAATTGCAAAGTGTTCAAGCTCCGGGTCCAAGAGTTGATAGATCAGAAAATATTGTCTTTTGCTGATGTTCCAAATGTGGGGAACAATCCTTTGCCTAAACATGATGGTTCAGGTGTCAATGCTATAGAAAGTTCAACTGATGATGGATTGATAAAGGATGTGTTCAAGTTGAAGACTCTTTTAACAGTGGTCCATGCTAGATTGATGGAAGCAGAATTGATGAATGGAGTACATGATAATTGTGTGGTGTGTTCATCCAACCCTGATCAGTGTGGTGAATTCAAAATTTGTCTTCAACGTTTGATGGATCAGCGGGTTATTCAGTTCACTAGAGCAAAGATTGATGAGGATGTTGCTGTGATTGTGCCTGTGTTTGATCAAGAGAGGCTTCCCAAGCCTTTTGTGGTCCCTTATCAGAGAAATGTTGACCTAGAGCCAGTGAAGAAGATTGAGCCCATGGTTATCCATGTTCCCGCTCCATTCTCATTTGACAGTACCAAAGCCGTGCCTTGGAACTATGAGCCTGTAGTTTATGTGGGTAACAAACCAGTAATCTTGAAAGAGCCAGATGTGACTAACATCGCTGGAGCTAGTGGTGTGACTCGAAGTGGAAGGGTTTTCGCTCCTGAAGTGATCCCAAACAAAGAAAGTGCACCAACAGTTGAACCAACAAAGGGAAAGAGGTGAATCCTCCAGAAGCAGGAGAAGGCTCATCTAAGAAAGCAGTGACTGCTGAAGAGGATAGAGAATTCTTGAAGATCATCAAGAAGAGTGATTACAAGGTCGTAGATCAGCTCAACCAAACTCCTTCAAAAATCTCCATTCTTTCTCTACTTATGAGTTCTGAGGCTCATAGGACTGCTCTATTGAAGTTCTTGAACGAAGCTTATGTGGCAGAAGACATCAGTGTTATTCAGTTTGATAATGTGGTTGCTAATCTCAATGCTAGTAGTTGTTTGATGTTCACTGATGATGATTTACCCCCTAATGGGCGAGAACATAATATGGCGCTTCATATCTCCATTCAGTGTACAGATGTTACTTTGGCTCGAGTACTGGTGGATACAGGTTCATCCTTGAACGTGTTACCTAAGACTACCCTGGCACAATTGAATATTGAAGGGGTGCAGATGAGACCCAGTGCTTTGATAGTGAAAGCTTTTGATGGGTCTAAGCGAACAGTTATTGGGGAGATTGACCTCCCAATCCTGATTGGCCCTCAAACTTTCCGTATTACCTTCCAGGTAATGGATATTAGGCCTGCCTATAGTTGTCTGTTAGGTAGACCTTGGATTCATGCTGCTGGAGCTGTCACCTCGACACTTCACCAGAAGCTGAAGTTTGTTACTTCTGGTAAGCTGGTATCAGTATCCGGAGAGGAAGATATTTTCGTCAGCCATTTGACTTCTTTCAGATACATTGAAGTAGGTGAAGACATTGTTGAAACTCCTCTCCAAGCCCTTGAAGTGGTCAATGTGGTCCAGACTAAGCCGAAACTTGTTGAAGAACCCAAGGGGGTCATGACCTCGTGGAAGAGTGTGAAAGCTGCAATTGAAGCTGGTTGCCCTGGAAGTTGGGGCACAGTGATTGAACTACCAGAGAAGAAAGACAAGTGTGGATTAGGATATCAGCCGTCTATTGAACTTTTCAAAGATCAGAAGATACATCAGGGGAAGGTTCCTAGCATCCAGGAAATATTCTCCAAAGCTGGTTTCCGAAGTGATGATCAAGTGAATGCTCTTGAAGATGAAGATCTAGATTTGTCCAAGATGGTGTTTTGTGGACCTCCGGATGCCGCTCTCACTAACTGGAAGGCAACAGATGTTCCGGATATAGTTTCTTGTTCAAAGTAATTTACTGTTTTCTAAAACATCCAATGTCATGCCCAAGGCATATGGATAGCTTTGTAGGGCCCATTTTGTGTTAATATTTAAGCCTTATCATCAATACAAAGCACATTTTTTGAGATCCCTGTCTTTCATCTTTTTAATTTATTTTTTTTTTACAAACAAATAAACAACAAAAAAATGGCAATTTTTATTTCACATCACTTTCATTTTTCAAAATCTTCCTCTAAAAAGAAAAATCATTTCCATGCAGATCATTAATAACTGGATCCATTGAACACGACAATGCTATAATTCCCTATGACTTCGACCTCCCGATTAACCAAGCTGAAGAGGATGGTAAGGAAGACTGCGAACTCCCAGAAGAGTTGACCAGACTTTTGAAACAAGAGGAAAAGATGATTCAGCCTCATCAGGAACCAGTGGATGTGATCAATCTGGGGACTGAGGAGGATAGAAAGGAAGTCAAGGTCGGAACTGCTTTGAAAAAAAATGTGAAGGAGGAACTAGTCAAGCTACTACATGAATATGTGGATGTGTTTGCTTGGTCATATCAGGATATGCCAGGACTCGACACCGACATAGTTGTGCACAAGCTGCCGTTGAAGCCGGAATGCCCGCCCATCAAGCAGAAGTTGAGAAGAACTCGACCAGACATGGCTGTCAAGATCAGAGAAGAGGTCAAGAAGCAGTTTGATGCAGGTTTTCTAGCTGTTGCAACTTATCCGCAGTGGATTGCTAATATTGTGCCAGTTCCGAAGAAAGATGGAAAAGTTCGAATGTGTGTAGACTACAGAGACCTGAATAGAGCTAGTCCCAAAGATGATTTTCCTTTACCTCACATTGATGTATTGGTAGATAACACAGCTCAGTTCTCTGTATTCTCCTTCATGGACGGATTCTCAGGATATAATCAGATTAAAATGTCTCCCGAAGATATGGAGAAAACAACTTTCATTACACCATGGGGCACTTTCTGTTATAAGGTAATGCCTTTCGGCCTGAAAAATGCTGGGGCAACCTATCAAAGGGCCATGGTGACTCTTTTCCATGATATGATACATAAGGAGATTGAAGTCTATGTGGATGACATGATTGCCAAGTCTCAGACAGAAGAGGAGCATGTTATTCATCTGAAGAAGTTGTTTGTAAGATTGAGGAAATACAGACTGCGCTTAAACCCTGCTAAATGCACTTTTGGAGTCAGATCTGGAAAGCTTCTAGGATTCATTGTGAGCCAGAGAGGCATAGAAGTTGATCCTGACAAAGTCAAAGCTATTCAAGAGATGCCAGCACCTCGGACAGAGAAGCAAGTCCGTGGTTTCTTGGGCAGATTGAACTATATTTCCAGATTCATCTCGCATCTGACAGCCACTTGCGAGCCAATATTCAAGTTGTTAAGAAAAGATCAAGCCGTTAGGTGGAACGATGATTGCCAGAGTGCATTCGATAAAATCAAACAGTATCTGCAAGAACCACCAATCTTAGTGCCACCAGTTCCAGGAAGGCCTCTCATTATGTATTTGACAGTACTCGATGAATCCATGGGATGTGTACTGGGGCAACACGATGAGACGGGTAGAAAAGAGCATGCTATCTACTACCTGAGCAAGAAGTTTACAGAATGTGAAATCAGGTACTCCATGCTAGAAAAGACTTGTTGTGCATTAGCATGGGCTGCTCGTCGTCTGAGACAGTATATGATTTGTCATACAACAATGTTAATATCCAAGATGGATCCCATCAAGTACATCTTCGAGAAACCTGGATTAACTGGCAGAATCGCTCGCTGGCAAATGTTGTTATCAGAATATGACATTCAGTATGTAACTCAGAAGGCCATTAAGGGTAGTGTGTTATCAGAGTACCTTGCGCACCAGCCAGTGGAGGACTATCAATCGATGAGACTCGACTTCCCAGATGAAGACGTCATGTACATAAGAGACTATGAGATTCCAGGCCCGGAAGAAGGACCCGAACCAGGATCGCGGTGGACGCTCGTGTTCGATGGTGCCTCAAATGCATTGGGTAACGGAATTGGGGCTGTTATAACTTCTCCAAAGGATTTTCATCTTCCCTTCACGGCAAGGTTATGTTTCCAATGCACCAATAACATGGCGGAGTATGAAGCATGTATCTTGGGAATTGAAGCAGCTATTGACCTACGAATCAAGATTCTTGAAGTGTATGGGGACTCAGCACTTGTCATCTATCAAATCAAAGGAGATTGGGAGACCCGCCATCCCAATTTGATCCCATACCGAGAGCATGTCATGAAGCTAATCCCCTACTTTGATGAGATTAATTTCCATCATATTCCTAGGGAGGAGAATCAGCTAGCCGATGCCTTGGCTACTCTGTCATCTATGTTCAAGGTCAAGTGGGCTAACGAATCACCTGCTATTACAATTCAACGTCTAGACGAGCCAGCACATTGCTTGGCAGTTGAAGCAGAAACAGATGGCAAGCCTTGGTTTTATGACATCAAACGATATCTTGAGAAGCACGAGTATCCAAATGATGTATCCATCACAGACAAAAAGACCTTAAGAAAGTTATCAGCCAATTTCTTCCTAAGTGGTGGTGTTCTATACAAAAGAAACTTTGATTTAGTTCTGCTCAGATGCGTGGATAGACACGAAGCCGACCTACTCATCAAAGAAATCCACGAAGGTTCTTTCGGCATTCATGCAAACGGACATGCAATGGCGAAGAAAATCCTTAGAGCTGGTTACTATTGGTTGACAATGGAAACAGATTGTTACCACTATGCCAGGAAATGCCACAAGTGCCAAATTTATGCTGACAAGGTGCACGTGCCACCTACTCCTCTGAATGTTTTATCAGCTCCATGGCCATTCTCAATGTGGGGCATAGACATGATTGGTATGATTGAGCCTAAAGCTGCAAATGGACATCGGTTCATTCTGGTTGCCATTGACTACTTCACTAAGTGGGTAGAAGCAGCTTCTTATGCCAATGTGACAAAGCAAGTCGTCACTCGGTTTATCAAGAAAGAGATAATTTGTCGCTACGGAACTCCTAGCAAGATTATCACTGATAATGGATCAAATCTGAATAATAAGATGATGAAGGAGTTGTGCGAGAATTTCAAGATTGAACATCATAACTCGTCACCTTATAGGCCAAAGATGAACGGAGCTGTAGAGGCAGCTAACAAGAATATCAAGAAGATCATTCAGAAGATGGTGAAAACTTATAAAGATTGGCACGAGATGCTACCCTTTGCTTTGCACGGATATCGAACAGCTGTTCGCACTTCAACAGGGGCAACCCCTTTCTCACTAGTCTATGGCATGGAGGCTGTGCTACCGATAGAAGTTGAGATCCCCTCGTTGAGAGTCTTGATGGAGACAGAATTAGAAGAAGCAGAATGGATTCAAACCAGATTTGACCAGCTCAATCTAATCGAAGAAAAGAGGATGACAGCGTTGTGTCATGGTCAGTTATATCAGAGGAGACTCAAGCGGGCATTTGACAAGAAGGTCCGACCTCGAGAGTTTAATGTAGGTGAACTAGTTTTGAAAAAGATAATCTCCCTCCAGAAGGATTCACGTGGCAAGTGGATTCCAAACTATGAAGGACCATTTGTGGTGAAGAAAGCTTTCTCTGGTGGAGCTTTAGTTCTCACGAACATGGACGGAGAAGAGTTGACACACCCCGTCAATTCTGATGCAGTCAGAAAGTATTATGCCTAAGAAAAAGAGATGGATAATAAAAGCTCGCTAAGTTGAAAACCCGAAAGGGCGACTTAGGCAAAAAATGAGCATCCCGGTGAGTTGAAAACCCGAAAGGGCGGCTCAGGCAAAAATTAGGGATAAACAAAAAAATTAAGCCCGGTAAGTCGAAAACCCGAAAGGGCGACTTAAGCAAAAAAGGGTAAAATCTCCCGGTGAACTGAAACTCTTAAGGAGCAGTTCGCGCAAAAGTTAGGGAATATCCAAAAGCATAATACTGCAGCGACACAAGTCAACACTGCAACAAAGCTCAGATGGAAGAAAACAGTCCAATTACCATCTCCAGAAGCAAAGTAATGAGGACTAGAGGACATAGGGGAAAGTAGCAAAGTTGTATTTCGTTGGAAAATCAGTTAAATTTTTGTTGCCATTTACTTGCTTTCTTTCTCTGTAATCTCCTCTTAGAGGGGTTTACATCTTCATGAACCCCATGTATGAGTTATTCTTCTCATCAAATAAAATTGTTCAGTTGAACATTGACTTACCAATTATTTCTGTTTTTCTGCTTAATGTCGCTTTTATTTTTGATAAGATAAAAACATGAAATAGTGGAAACGACAAAGCTTTTGAAAACTTTAATTTGTTTTGATTTTGAAAGTATAAAAGGAATGTTTGTTGGTTTACAATAATGCTTCTGGTTCACAAGACGTGGGACATTTCCTAGATCATTGTAATCTAAAGCAAGTTTGAAATGGATTTTCTTCCAGAAGCAAGAAGTCCTCATTGAAGCCCGCTTGGCGGAAAAGCAGAAATCAGATTTTTTACAACAAAAAATCATTTCATGGTGACAAAACTATCCAAGACAAGGCGTTGGGGAATCCGAGCTTGATACCCACAAAATGCATAAACTAATATATTCATGCATTCATATTCATTTTGCATATCATGTACAAAAACAGATCATGCATAAACCTCAGCCGGATTCAACAACCTCTAAAGAAAGTTCAGTGTAATCCTCAGCAGACCAAGATGCAAGAGGTGTTCTCAAGAGTATAGCATTTATCTTCTTCAGTACTATAGTATTTTCAGAATACAGTCATTGTTGGTAATGATTCTTAAGACGAGTTTCTTCCCCAGCAAGGTGATTGATTTTCTTCCGTTGGAACTTTGGTGTAAACAGAATTTCTGCTTGGTTTCCCCAGTAGATATCTCCACACAGAGTTTCTCCAACATTGTATTTTCTCCAGCAAAATTTCATGAACTCCCCAGCAAGTCTCTGAGATCTTCTCATTCTCCTAAAGAGTCTTCTGTCATCCAAGAGCAGCTGAACATGCAGTTATTCCCCAAAGGAAGCTTTTGTTTATTTCCCAGCAATTTGCATCAACCAAGAGCAGTTGAATGCATTAGTTTCAGCCAAGAGCAGCTGGACACCATTTTATTTTATGCAGTGGTTTCAGCCAAGAGCAGTTGAACACTATTTTTTTATCTCCTAGTTTTGCTTCAACCATGAGCAGTTGAATGCAGTGGTTTCAGTAAAAAATAGTTGAACACTATTTTATTTTACAGTTTTTGCTTCAACCAAGAGTCGTTGAATGCATCAGTTCAGCCAAGAGTTGTTGAATATGACGTCTTTAGCCAAGAGCAGCTGAATATGATCATTTGTTTTCCCAGGAGTGTTTGCCTTCAACGAATAACGTATGAAGACCAGGCGAGCATGTTACCTTATAACATATCCATCCCAGAGACCTAATGTCAGTCAAGAGCAACTGAACGTGATTCTCTCATCCCCAGTCATTTGCATGTCATTTGAGAAATCAAGAGCATTTCTCAATCCATTTACATTCATGATTAAGGAATCAAGAGTATTTCTTAATTCATTTGCATTTCATCTAAGAAATCAAGAGCATTTCTCAATTCATTTACATTCATGATTAAGAAATCAGGAGTATTTCTTAACTCATATATATTCCATTTACATTCATGATTAAGAAATCAAGAGTATTTCTTAACTCATCTGCATGTCATCTGAGAAATCAAGAGCATTTCTCAATTCATTCACATTCATGATTAAGGAATCAAGAGTATTTCTTAATTCATTTGCATTTCATCTGAGAAAATCAAGAGCATTTCTCATTTACATTCATGGTTAAGGAATCAAGAGTATTTCTTAATTCATATGCATTGTCATGATTAAGAAATCAAGAGTATTTCTTAACTCATACATATTTCATTTACATTCATGATTAAGAAAACAAGAGTATTTCTTAACTCATCTGCATGTCATATGAGAAATCAAGAGCATTTCTCAATTCATTTTTCATTCATGATTAAGGAATCAAGAGTATTTCTTAATTGATTTTCATATCTTCTGAGAAATCAAGAGCATTTCTCAATTCATTTACATTCATGATTAAGGAATCAAGAGTATTTCTTAATTCATATGCATTATCATGATTAAGAAATCAAGAGTATTTCTTAACTCATACATATTCATTTACATTCATGATTAGGAAAACAAGAGTATTTCTTAACTCATCTGCATGTCATATGAGAAATTAAGAGCGTTTCTCAATTCATTTTCATTCATGATTAAGGAATCAAGAGTATTTCTTAATTGATTTCATATCTTCTGAGAAATCAAGAGCATTTCTCAATTCATTTACATTCATGATTAAGGAATCAAGAGTATTTCTTAATTCATATGCATTATCATGATTAGGAAATCAAGAGTATTTCTTAACTCATACATATTTCATTTGCATTCATGATTAAGAAATCAAGAGTATTTCTTAACTCATACCATTTCATATTTAAGAAGTCAAGAGTACTTCTTAACCTGCATAACATTTAAGAAATCAAGAGTATTTCTTAAATCCAAGAGCATTCGGTCATAACCATAAGCTTATAATTCTTTCCCATAGAAGGGAAAAATTTGGGTCTGTTTGGTATTTAAACTATCTTTCACCATGATGATTTGAAGACAAGAGTTCTTCATATCCTCCAGTTAAAGATATTTAAATAGGGGCAGCTGTCATACCCTAAATTTTACCCTGAGGTTTCACTCGCATCACCAGCATAAATCAATCCATTTTTGCCGTGTATTTCATCAGTTTAAAGCATTCATCAGGGTTCAGGTAAAAAGTCAGGAATTCTAACATTTTATTTGACTTTGATAATACTCATTCAGTCGTCTGTTGATTAAGAAGTCAAAGGACTTGATTTCTCAATCTCGTTGCATCGCTTATTTTATTGCATCGTATTTTAGAGGTTCGGAATGTGATAATCAAGAGTAATTGTCATCGTCTGAATCTTTGTAGGTTTTGTTTGTGTTTGAGAATCAACAGCAAATTGTACAAAAGCGATTCATCTGCGTCTAATTGTCTGTTCATATTTATTCAGTCAATGAATCAGTGCAATCACTAGACGTTTGCATTTTATACTTGTCACCACATGCATTTTATTTTGCATAGTGCTTGGAATTTTAGCTAGGTTAATTTTTCGGATCTACAAACAAACCGGTCGCACCGTTTCTCAAATGTATGTCGAATTAGCGGGCGAAAAATTTCAAAACTGAGCTTGCAAACGTCAACTTTATTAATCTACGATCCGCGTAGTTTAATCTGGCGCACTCCTTTTATTTATTTATTTATTTTATTTATTTATTATTTTTTTTTTGACTACTTTTTCGGTTGCATTTCAAATCAATCTGAGCCTTTTAACTAGACAACTTTTTATTTCAAAATTTTATCAAAACCTGTATATTTTCGAGAAGTTTATTTGGTGCCGATCAATTAAGTGAATTCAATTTATTTTTTGGATATTTTACGCCTGATTTTTGTTATTATTATTTATTTATTTTTTCCGATTTATTTTTTTTATGTTTTAGCCAATTTAGTTAGTAAAATTAATTAAAATTATTTGTGTGTTAAATTCAATTCAATTTTTATTATTTTTATTTTTAGTGAAGTTTAATTTTTATTATCATTTAATTTAAGAATTAGAAAGAAATGCAAAATATCTTCAAATTTCTCCATTAAGAAAGAGACACTTGGCGCATGGTTGGGGAAGGTTCGTGGCATGTGATTCATCCACATGTTTCTTTAAGTATCATTTCTTCCTTTAAACCACATAATACTTGATGTAGAAAAACACAGAAAGAAAAAACACCTTCATTCTCTCAATGGTCCATAACACTCAAGTTTCCACACTCTCTCACTTCCGATCTCCCATACAATAAAGCAACTGCACATCTCTCTTTCGACCGTGCGCTACCAACTGGAACCGTCGTCTCCCTTACTTTCCATTCGGTACTCATGGGTTTCCTCCCTTTGTTTTATTTCTTGAGTTTACTTTTTCATTATATGAGTTTTTGTTGGTGAATACTAGCTTTATCTGAGCTTTGTTATCTCATAAACAAAGTTTAAGTTAGATAATATAGTTGCTGTATTTTATTTATTTATTTATTCTTTCTAATTTATTTAGTTTTAATTAAAACATGAATAAGAAAGATGGAAGTAAAAATTTTGGAAGTTAAGTTTACAAAGAAAGAGATCGTGAGAGATGAGGAACAATGAGACTTTTTTTTTCTTTCCATTTTATTTTGGTTGTTGTATTTAGTTTATCTTAGTTTTATTTAATATATTTTATAAAAAAAAAAAAAAAGAGCTGGTCATGTATCCATTTTTTATTGGTTTTGTTTGACCATTGTTTTTTGAAAGAGTCAATATTATCAGGCTAATTTAGTTACAGATTAAAATCAATTTTGGTTGAAGCAACTCCCCCACACGTTTGGTTGGTTTTTTATTTTTATTTTTTTTTATTCACTATTATTATTTATTAATGACCATTATTATTTTAATTATTACTATTATTATTATTATGATTATTTTGTGGATGATTATTAATATTATTATTATTATTATTATTATTTAAGTAAATTGATTTTTTTTATTTTTTTGAAAATCTTTTCTCAAAATGAGAGCATTGTTGGAATGGTTTTTTTGTGTGTGAAGTTCTTAGCAGAGGAAAAATGGTTTCATTCTTTGCATTTTGTGAGAACTGAGAGGGAGTATTTATTTCCTTTTGGTGGTTTTGTTTTATTAATTCCATGGCCACATGTCTAATCCATATTGGCTACATTTTGAAATTTGGAAAGGTGAACTTGCTACCTCTCTTGTTTCACTGAATGTATCGCCCCTTCCTCTCTTATTATTATTATTATTATTATTATTATTATTATTATTATTATTATTATTATTATTATTATTATTATTATTATTATTATTATTATTATTATCATTTAAGTAAAATGGGTTAATTATGCTTGGGTTAGGCTTTAGGCCTATGTTATTTAGACCATCTCATTCATGTCTTACACCCTTATCTTGTCTTTATGTGTTTTAGTATTATTTTCTTTTTTGTTTTAATTAAATTAATAGTTAATTAATTAATTTTCTAAATTGATTAATTGATTATGATTTAATTATTGATATTTATTGTTAAGTGGATTTACTTTATCGATTATTTTATTTGATCTAGATGTATGAAGTCGATCGGTTAAATAAGTTCATGTTCGTATCCCCATTTGACAAATTGTATCCCCATTCCCGTAAATGTGTAATAAATTTACCATTTTTATTTACTTTACTGTATTAGTTGATTATTAACAAAAGATTAAAATCAACCACCTTAAAAAAAAAGAATAAATAAACATTTGATCCAACATCGAGTCTATTTTCCAAATAAAATCCAAATTAAAATGCAAAGTTGAGCATATACCCCCGCCACATCCAAATTATTTTCATAAGTCAGCTTCTGACACTTGATCCAACGTCAAGTCGTCCCCCTGTTTTTAAAATCTTTTCACAATAAAAATGGAAGAAATTGATTAAGTTTAGACTTTCTCTGTTTCGAATATTAGGATACTGCTGTAGAGCTCAATGTTCAAACATTCGTCTTCCATATTAAAATACAATAATTACTAGAATTAGGTCATTTCTCTTATAGAAGAAAAAAGATTGATTGGGTATCGACCTTCTCTTTCCCGATTATTTGGACACTGCTGTAGAGCTCTCTGTCTGATTAATCGTCTTCCGTTAATGAACTTTGACCTAATTTGCCACACATTTTCATAAACAAACTTTTGGACGAAAAGAGAGTGATTGGGCTTAGGCTTCTTCCTTTTCGAGCATCTGAGTACTGCAGTAGAGCTCCCTGCTTAGATGCTTGTCTCCGCTTAAAATTAACTCAAACTCATCAAACTTGTTTTCCGCCCTTGTGCGACTCCGAAAACATTTTTAGAAAAGAGTATGCAACATCCATTTTGATGCGAAACAAACAAAGACTTCAGCCTCCAAGAGTGAGCAGCAAGTAAAGGTTTAATCGCTCAAATGTGATCCAAGCATCACTCTCTTTAAAAGCAATCCACCCAGTAGTTCTCTTTGGGTAGAACTACGTATGCCTTGAGTTCTTCATAGCACCTGGAGATACGTAGGAGCAGGATTGCGAAATCTTGTCAGGCACATTAATATTAAAAACCCAAAGTCTTTCCTTTCTTTCTTTCTCTTTTCTCACTCTATAAATAGAAGTTCACAAACGATATCACGTTAACACTCTAAACACGAAACTAACTAAATGGGTCCCATCGAGTACGATGGATGTGAGGGGTGCTAATACCTTCCCCTTGCATAACCGACTCCCGAACCCGATTTGGTTGCGACGACCATTTATTTTTTTATTTTTTATTTTTGTGGGTTTTATCGATATTTCCCTTTTCCCTCTTTGGGAATAAATAAAGTTCGGTGGCGACTCTGTTTTATTTATATTTCGAGCGTTCCCTATGCTCGGGTATTTTTCGCGGCGCGACAGTGTGTAACACTCTAAATCCCAAAACTTATATATATATATATATATATAATATATATATATATATATATATATATATTATATATTATATAATATATATATATATATATATATATATACATATTTAAAATGTATATATTTAATATATTTGAGATTAAAATAATTAATTTAAAAAATATATTTTTTTTTATTTGAAATTCTTAAACAGTGTCTTTATAGAACTAGTTAGGATGACCCTTTTCGTAATTATATATATTTTTTCTTTTTATTTACTATCTTGTTATATTTAATATAGATATAAATTTTGGAAAAAATAATACATTTGACATTGTAATTATTATAATTTTAAAATAAGAGTTCAAAATTCAGTTAAAATAATCAAATTAAAAATCATGACTATATTTTATTCAGGCGGTAAAATATATCTATTAAATTTATTTTCTATGCCATCAAGTATAATCAATATTATAGAAAAATTAATCTAGCAACCTCACATTATGAACAGTCTCAAAAATAATAGATAGTTTACATAAAAACAAAAAAACTGACTGTAGATTATGATGTGAACTCACAGATGATTGTTAAGATCGAGTGAACCACCGTTAAAACCAATAAGATAAACAATTTCTTGTCCTTCATCTACTCCATTGGAGGATGAGGAAGAGTTTCTTCCACTTCAGTATCAAAAGCATTGATTCTGATCATTTGAGATTTTAAAAAAAGATGCTATCAACACAAATCGTCGATATTATTAGTTGTCAAATCGGTTGCATTTGCTGTTCTTCGGGTTGAACTACTGAATATTTATTTATTTTTCTTTAAATTTTATTTATGTTAGTAAATCCTATTAATGAGAATTCAATGATGTTTGTTATCCTAACAACTATGAGTCGTGGTTGTTAATTATAGTAAGTTTTTTTGGGAGGATCGACCAACGCTCTTTTGTGAGATTGGTATAACTCTTTTTGGAACAACATTTTTCATTGTTAGGAGGATGGCAAGTGTAATACAAGGCCTTTCAATTTTCGTTTGGCTTCTTTCTTCTTATGTTATGGGTTGTGTGTAACACTCTAAATCCCAAAACTTATATATATATATATATATATATATATATATATATAATATATATATATATATATATATATATATATATACATATTTAAAATGTATATATTAATATATTTGAGATTAAAATAATTAATTTAAAAAATATTTTTTTTTATTTGAAATTCTTAAACAGTGTCTTTGTAGAACTAGTTAGGATGACCCTTTTCGTAATATATATATTTTTTTCTTTTTATTTACTATCTTGTATATTTAATATAGATATAAATTTTGGAAAAAATAATACATTTGACATTGTAATTATTATAATTTTAAAATAAGAGTTCAAAATTCAGTTAAAATAATCAAATTAAAAATCATGACTATATTTTATTCAGGCGGTAAAATATATCTATTAAATTTATTTTCTATGCCATCAAGTATAATCAATATTATAGAAAAATTAATCTAGCAACCTCACATTATGAACAGTCTCAAAAATAATAGATAGTTTACATAAAAACAAAAAAACTGACTGTAGATTGAGATGTGAACTCACAGATGATTGTTAAGATCGAGTGAACCACCGTTAAAACCAATAAGATAAACAATTTCTTGTCCTTCATCTACTCCATTGGAGGATGAGGAAGAGTTTCTTCCACTTCAGTATCAAAAGCATTGATTCTGATCATTTGAGATTTAAAAAAAAATGCTATCAACACGAATCGTCGATATTATTAGTTGTCAAATCGGTTGCATTTGCTGTTCTTCGGGTTGAACTACTGAATATTTATTTATTTTTCTTTAAATTTTATTTATTAGTAAATCCTATTAATGAGAATTCAATGATGTTTGTTATCCTAACAACTATGAGTCGTGATTGTTAATTATAGTAAGTTTTTGTGGGAGGATCGACCAACACTCTTTTGTGAGATTGGTATAACTCTTTTTGGAACAACATTTTTCATTGTTAGGAGGATGGCAAGTGTAATACAAGGCCTTTCAATTTTCTTTTGGCTTCTTTCTTCTTATGTTATGGGTTGTGTGTAACACTCTAAATCCCAAAACTTATATATATATATATATATATATATATTATATATATATATATATATATATATATATATATATATATATATATATATATTTATATATATATATATATATATATATATATATATATATATATATACATATTTAAAATGTATATATTTAATATTTGAGATTAAATATTTAATTTAAAAAATATATTTTTTTTTTATTTGAAATTCTTAAACAGTGTCTTTATAGAACTAGTTAGGATGACCCTTTTCGTAATTATATATATTTTTTCTTTTTATTTACTATCTTGTTATATTTAATATAGATATAAATTTTGGAAAAAATAATACATTTGACATTGTAATTATTATAATTTTAAAATAAGAGTTCAAAATTCAGTTAAAATAATCAAATTAAAAATCATGACTATATTTTATTCAGGCGGTAAAATATATCTATTAAATTTATTTTCTATGCCATCAAGTATAATCAATATTATAGAAAAATTAATCTAGCAACCTCACATTATGAACAGTCTCAAAAATAATAGATAGTTTACATAAAAACAAAAAAACTGACTGTAGATTGAGATGTGAACTCACAGATGATTGTTAAGATCGAGTGAACCACCGTTAAAACCAATAAGATAAACAATTTCTTGTCCTTCATCTACTCCATTGGAGGATGAGGAAGAGTTTCTTCCACTTCAGTATCAAAAGCATTGATTCTGATCATTTGAGATTTAAAAAAAAATGCTATCAACACGAATCGTCGATATTATTAGTTGTCAAATCGGTTGCATTTGCTGTTCTTCGGGTTGAACTACTGAATATTTATTTATTTTTCTTTAAAATTTTATTTATGTTAGTAAATCCTATTAATGAGAATTCAATGATGTTTGTTATCCTAACAACTATGAGTCGTGGTTGTTAATTATAGTAAGTTTTTTTGGGAGGATCGACCAACGCTCTTTTCTGAGATTGGTATAACTCTTTTTGGAAGAACATTTTTCATTGTTAGGAGGATGACAAGTGTAATACAAGGCCTTTCAATTTTCTTTTGGCTTCTTTCTTCTTATGTTATGGGTTGTGTGTAACACTCTTTTGTGAGATTGGTATAACTCATTTTGGAACAACATTTCTCATTGTTAGGAAGATTGCAAGTGTAATACGAGGCCTTTGTATTTTCTTTTGGCTTCTTTCTTCTTATGTTAAGGGTTGTGTGTAACACTCTAAATCCAAGACTTATATATATATATATATATATATATATATATATATATAATATATATATATATATATATTATATAATATATATACTAATATCTATATATATATATATATATAGATATATATATATATATTATTATATATATATTTAAAATGTATAATTTAATATATTTGAGATTAAAATAATTAATTTAAAAAAAATATAATTCTTTTATTTGAATTTCTTAAAGAGTGTCTTTATAGAACTAGTAAGGATGACCCTTTTTGTAATTATATATATTTTTTGGTTTTATTTACTATCTTGTTATATTTAATATAGATATAACTTTTGGAAAAAATAATACATTTGACATTGAAATTATTATAATTTTAAAATAAGAGTTCAAAATTTAGTTAAAATAATAAAATTAAAAATCATGACTATATTTTATTCAAGCGATAAAATATATATTAAATTTATTTTCTATGCCATCAAGAATAATCAATATTATAGAAAAATTAATCTAGCAACCTCACATTATGAACAGTCTCAAAAATAATAGATAGTTTACATAAAAACAAAAACAAGCTGACTCTAGATTGAGATGTGAACTCACAGATGATTGTTAAGATCGAGTGAACCACCGTTGGAGGATCAGGAAGAGTTTCTTCCACTTCAGTATCAAAAGAATTTATTCTGATCATTTGAGATTTAAAAAAAATGCTACCAACACCAATCGTCGATATTATTAGTTGTTAAATCGGTTGCATTTGCTGTTCTTCGGGTTGAACTACTGAATATTTATTTATTTTTATTTAAATTTTATTTACGTTAGTAAATCCTATTAATGAGAATTGAATGATGTTTGTTATCCTAACAACTATGAGTCGTGGTTGTTAATTATAGTAAGTTTTTTTGGGAGGATCGACCAACGCTCTTTTGTGAGATTGGTATAACTCTTTTTGGAACAACATATCTCATTGTTAGGAGGATTGCAAGTGTAATACGAGGCCTTTGAATTTTCTTTTGGCTTCTTTCTTCTTATGTTAAGGGTTGTGTGTAACACTCTAAATCCCAAAACTTATATATATAATATATATATATATATATATATATATATATATATATATACATTATATATATATATATATAATATATATATATATAATATATATATATATATATATTTAAAATGTATATA
>NW_026112731.1:0-2500 GCF_024323335.1 Lathyrus oleraceus | reverse complement strand
AGATTGAGATGTGAACTCAAAGATGATTGTTAAGATCGAGTGAACCACAGTTAAAACAAATAAGATAAAAAATTTATTGTCCTTCATCTACTCCGTTGGAGGATGAGGAAGAGTTTCTTCCACTTCAGTATCAAAAGCATTGATTCTGATCATTTGAGATTTAAAAAAAATGCTATCAACACCAATCATCGATATTATTAGTTGTCAAATCGGTTGCATTTGCTGTTCTTCGGGTTGAACTACTGAATATTTATTTATTTTTCTTTAAATTCTATTTATGTTAGTAAATCCTATTAATAAGAATTCAATGATGTTTGTTATACTAACAACTATGAGTCGTGGTTGTTAATTATAGTAATTTTTTTTGGGAGGATCGACCAACTCTCTTTTGTGAGATTGGTATAACTCATTTTGGAACAACATTTCTCATTGTTAGGAGGATTGCAAGTGTAATACGAGGCCTTTGAATTTTCTTTTGGCTTCTTTCTTCTTATATATATATATATATATATATATAGAGAGAGAGAGAGAGAGATATTTAAAATGTATATATTTAATATATTTGAGATTAAAATAAATAATTTCAAAAAACTATACTTTTTTATTTGAAATTCTTAAAGAGTGTCTTTATAGCACAAGTTAGGATGACCCATTTTGTAATTATATATACTTTTTTATTTCTATTTACTATCTTGTTATAATTATCATAGATATAACTTTTGGAAAAAATAATACATTTGACATTGTAATTATTATAATTTTAAAATAATAGTTCAAGCGATAAAATATATCTATTAAATTTATTTTCTATGCCATCAAATATAATCAATATTATAGAAAATTAAATCTAGCAACCTCACATTATGAACAGTCTCAAAAATAATAGATAGTTTACATGAAAAACAAAAACAAACTGACTGTAGATTGAGATGTGAACTCACAAATGATTGTTAAGATCGAGTGAACCACCGTTAAAACAAATAAGATAAACAATTTCTTATCCGTCATCTACTCCATTGGAGGATGAGGAAGAGTTTCTTCCACTTCAGTATCAAAAGCATTGATTCTGATCATTTGAGATTTAAAAAAAATGCTATCAACACCAATCGTCGATATTATTAATTGTAAAATCGGTTGCATTTGCTGTTCTTCGGGTTGAACTACTGAATATTTATTTATTTTTCTTTAAATTTTATTATGTTAGTAAATCTATTAATGAGAATTTAATGATGTTTGTTATCCTAACAACTATGAGTCGTGGTTGTTAATAATAGTAAGTTTTTTTGGGAGGATCGACCAACTCTCTTTTGTGAGATTGGTATAACTCTTTTTGGAACAACATTTCTCATTGTTAGGAGGATTGCAAGTGTAATACGAGGCTTTGAATTTCTTTTGGCTTCTTTCTTCTTATGTCAATGGTTGTGTGAACACTCTAAATCCCAAAACTTATATATATATATAATATAATATATATATATATATATATATATATAATATATATATATATATATATATATATATACATATATATTTAAAATGTTATATTTAATATATTTGAGATTAAAATAATTAATTAAAAAATATTTTTTTTATTTGAAATTCTTAAAGAGTGTCTTATAGAACTAGTTAGGATGACCCTTTTTGTAATTATATATATTTTTTCTATTTATTTAGTATCTTGTTATATTTATTATAGATATAACTTTTGGAAAAAATAATACATTTGACATTGTAATTATTATAATTTTAAAATCATAGTTCAAACTTCAGTTAAAATAATAAAATTTAAAATCATGACTATATTTTATTTAAGCGATAAAATATATCTATTAAATTTATTTTCTATGCCATCAAATATAATCAATATTATAGAAAATTAAATCTAGCAACCTCACATTATGAACAGTCTCAAAAATAATAGATAGTTTACATAAAAACAAAAACAAAGTGACTGTAGATTGAGATGTGAACTCACAGATGATTGTTAAGATCAAGTGAACCACCGTTAAAACAAATCAGATAAACAATTTCTTGTCCTTCATCTACTCCATTGGAGGATGAGGAAGAGTTTCTTCCACTTCAGTATCAAAAGCATTGATTCTGATCATTTGAGATTTAAAAAAAATGCTAACAACACCAATCGTCGATATTATTAGTTGTCAAATCGGTTGCATTTGATGTTCTTCGGGTTGAACTACTGAATATTTATTTATTTTTATTTAAATTTTATTTATGTTAGTAAATCCTAATAATGAGAATTCAATGATGTTTGTTATCCTAACAACTATGAGTCGTGGTTGTTAATTATAATAATTTTTTTTGAAGGATCGACCGACGCTCTTTTGTGAGATTGATATAACTCTTTTTGGAACAACATTTCTCATTGTTAGGAGGATTGCAAGTGTAATACGAGGCCTTTGAATTTTCTTTTGGCTTCTTTCTTCTTATGCCAATGGTTGTGTGTAACACTCTAAATCCCAAACTTATATATATATATATA
>NW_026112730.1:0-68145 GCF_024323335.1 Lathyrus oleraceus | reverse complement strand
TGTGAATGATGAAAATGTTATTGTTAAACCCATGAAATTTGATTGAATTATGGGAATGTTGAAAATGTTAATGTTAAACCCATGAAATTTGAATGAATTGTGTGAATTATGAAAATGTTGTTGTTAAACCCATGAAATTTGATTGAATTGTGTGAATGATGAAAATGTTACTTTTAAACCTGTGAAAATGATTGAATTGTGGGAATGATGAAAATTGTTGCTCTTAAAACCATTAAAATTTGAATGAATGAGGTGAATGATGAAAACGCTGCTATTTAAACCGTGAAAATTAATTGATTTGTGGAAATGATGAAAATGTTGTTTTTAAACCCATGAAATATGATAAAAGTTTGGGAATGATGAAAATGTTGTTGTTAAACCCATGTAATTTGATTGAATCGTGTAAATTATGAAATTGTTGCTATTAAACCCGTGAAATTTGATTGAATTGTGTCAATGATGAAAATGTTGTTGTTAAACCCATGAAAGTTGATTGAATTGTGAAAATGATTCAATTGTTGTTGTTAAACTCATGAAAATTGGTTAAAATGTGCGCATGATGAAATTGTTGTTGTTGTGTGAATGATGAAAATTTTGCAATTAAAACGATGAAATTTTATTTAATTGTGTGAATAATGAATATGTTGTTGTTAAACTCATGAAATTTGATAAAATTGTGGGATTGATGAAAATGTTGTTGTTAAACCTAAGAAATTTTATTGAATTGTGGGAATGATGAAAATATTGTTGTTAAACCCATAAAATTTATTTAATTGTGTAAATGAAGAAAATGTTGCTGTTAAACCCATTCAATTTGATTGAATTGTGGGAATGATGAAAACGTTGATTTTAAACCCATGAAATTTGATTGAATTGTGTGAACGATGAAGATTTTGTTGTTAAACCCATGAAATTTGATTGAAATTTGTGAATGATGAAAATGTTGCTGTTAAACCCATGAAATTTGATTGAATTGTGGGAATGATGAAAATGTTACTGTTAAACCCGTGAAAATTGATTGAATTGTGGGAATGATAAATTGCTGATCTTAAAACCATTAAAGTTTGATTGAATTGAGTGAATGATGAAAACGCTGCTATTAAACCCGTGGAGTTTGATTGAATTGTGGGAATGATGAAAATGTTGTTGTTAAACCAATGAAATTTGATTGAATTGTGGGAATGATGAAAATGTTACTGTTAAACCCATGAAAATTGATTGAGTTTTGGGAATGATGAAGTTGTTGCCCTTGAAACCATAAAATTGGGTTGAATTGAATGAATGATGAAAACGCTGCTATTAAACCCATGGAATTTGATTGAATTGTGGGAATGATGAATATTGTTGTTACACCCATGAAATTTGATTGAATTGTGTGAATGATGAAGATTTTGTTGTAAACCCATGAAATTTGATTGAATTATGTGAATGATGAAAATGTTTATGTTAAACCCATGAAATTTGATTGAATGTGGGAATGATGAAAATGTTACTATAAACCCGTGGAAAATTGATTGAATTGTGGGAATGATGAAATTGTTGGTCTTAAAACCATTAAAATTTAATTGAATTGAGTGAATGATGAAAACGCTGCTATTAAACCCGTGAAAATTGATTGATTTGTGGAAATGATGAAAATGTTGTTGTTAAACCCATGAAATTTGATAAACGTTTGGGAATGATGAAAATGTTGTTGTTAAACCCATGAAATTCCATTGAGTTGTGGGAATGATGAAAATTTTGCTGTTGAACCCATGAAATTTGATTGAATGGTGGGAATGATGAAAATGTTGAGGTTAAACCCATATAATTTGATTGAATCGTGTAAATTATGAAAATGTTGCTATTAAACCCGTGAAATTTGATTGAATTGTGTCAATGATGAAAATGTTGTTGTTAAACCATGAAAGTTGATTGAATTGTGAAAATGATGAATGTGTGTGTTAAACTCATGAAATTGGTTTAAATGTGCGCATGATGAAATGTTGTTGTTAACCCAAGAAATTGATTGAATGTGTGAATGATGAAATTTTGCTATTAAAACGATGAAATTTATTGAATTGTGTGAATAATGAATATTGTGTTGTTAAACTCATGAAATTTGATAAAATTGTGGGATTGATGAAAATGTGTTGTTAAACCCAGGAAATTTTATTGAATTGTGGGAAGGATGAAAATATTGTTGTTAAACCCATAAAATTTATTTAATTGTGTAAATGAAGAAAATGTTGCTGTTAAACCCATTCAATTTGATTGAATTGTGGGAATGATGATAATGTTGATGTTAAACCCATGAAATTTGATTGAATTGTGTGAACGATGAAGATATTGTTGTTAAACCCATGAAATTTGATTGAAATTTGTGAATGATGAAAATGTTACTGTTAAACCCATGAAAATTGATTGAATTGTGGGAATGATGAAAATGTTACTGTTATACCTGTGAAAATTGATTGAATTGTGGGAATGATAAAATTGTTGATCTTAAAACCATTAAAATTTGATTGAATTGAGTGAATGATGAAAACGCTGCTATTAAACCCATGGAGTTTGATTGAATTGTGGGAATGATGAAAATGTTATTGTTAAACCAATGAAATTTGATTGAATTGTGGGAATGATGAAATTTTTACTGTTAAACCCTTGAAAATTGATCGAGTTGTGGGAATGATGAAATTGTTGCTCTTAAAACCATAAAATTTGATTGATTTGAATGAATGATGAAAACGCTGCTATTAAACCCATGGAATTTGATTGAATTGTGGGAATGATGAAATTTTGTTGTTAAACCCATGAAATTTGATTGAATTGTGTGAATGATGAAGATTTTGTGTTAAACCCATGAAATTTGATTGAATTATGTGAATGATGAAAATGTTTATGTTAAACCCATGAAATTTGATTGAATTGTGGGAATGATGAAAATGTTACTATTAAACCCGTGAAAATTGATTGAATTGTGGGAATGATGAAATTGTTGGTCTTAAAACCATTAAAATTTAATTGAATTGAGTGAATGATGAAAACGCTGCTATTAAACCCATGGAGTTTGATTGAATTGTGGGAATGATGAAAATGTTGTTATTAACACATGAAATTTGATTGAATTGTGTGAATGATGAAGATTTTATTTTTAAACCCATAAAATTTGATAGAATTTTGTGAATGATGAAAATGTTATTGTTAAACCCATGAAATTCGATTGAATTGTAGGAATGATGAAAATGTTAATGTTAAACCCATGATCTTTGATTGAATTGTGGGAATGATGAAAATGTTACTATTATATCCAAGAAATTTGACTGAATTGTGTGAGTGATGAAGATTTTGTTGTTTAACCCATGAAATTTGATTGAATTGTGTGAATGATGAAAATGTTGTTGTTAAACCTATGAAATTTGATTGAATTGTGGGAATGATGACAATGCTACTGTTAAATCCGTGAAAATTGATTGAATTGTGGGAATGATGAAATTGTTGCTCTTAAAACCTTTAAAATTTGATTTAATTGGGTGAATGATGAAAACGCTGCTATTAAACCCATGGAATTTGATTGAATTGTGTGAATGATGAAAATGTTGTTGTTAAACCAATTAAATTTGATTGAATTGTGGGAATGATGAAAATGTTACGGTTAAACCCATGAAAATTGATTGAATTGTGGGAATGACGAAAATGTTGCTCTTAAAACCATAAAATTTGATTGAATTGAGTGAATGATGAAAACGCTGCTATTAAACCCATGGAATTTGATTGATTTGTGGGAATGATGAAAATGTTGTTGTTAAACCCATGAAATTTGTTTGAATTGTGTGAATGATGAAGATTTTATTTTTAAACCCACGAAATTTGATAAAAAAATTTTGAATGATGAAAATGTTATTGTTAAACCCATGAAATTTGATTGAATTGTGGGAATGATGAAAATGTTATTGTTAAACCCATGAAATTTGAATGAATTGTGTGAATTATGAAAATGTTGTTGTTAAACCCATGAAATTTGATTGAATTGTGTGAATGATGAAAATGTTACTGTTAAACCTATGAAAATTGATTGAATTGTGGGAATGATGAAATTGTTGCTCTTAAAACCATTAAAATTTGAATGAATTGAGTGAATGATGAAAACGCTGCTATTAAACCCGTGAAAATTGATTGATTTGTGGAAATGATGAAAATGTTGTTTTTAAACCCATGAAATATGATAAAAGTTTGGGAATGATGAAAATGTTGTTGTTAAACCCATGTAATTTGATTGAATCGTGTAAATTATGAAAATGTTGCTATTAAACCCGTGAAATTTGATTGAATTGTGTCAATGATGAAAATGTTGTTGTTAAACCCATGAAAGTTGATTGAATTGTGAAAATGATGAAATTGTTGTTGTTAAACTCATGAAAATTGGTTAAAATGTGCGCATGATGAAATTGTTGTTGTTGTGTGAATGATGAAAATTTTGCTATTAAAACGATGAAATTTTATTTAATTGTGTGAATAATGAATATGTTGTTGTTAAACTCATGAAATTCGATAAAATTTTGGGATTAATGAAAATGTTGTTGTTAAACCCAGGAAATTTTATTGAATTGAGGGAATGATGAAAATATTGTTGTTAAACCCATAAAATTTATTTAATTGTGTAAATGAAGAAAATGTTGCTGTTAAACCCATTCAATTTGATTGAATTGTGGGAATGATGAAAACGTTGATGTTAAACCCATGAAATTTGATTGAATTGTGTGAACGATGAAGATTTTGTTGTTAAACCCATGAAATTTGATTGAAATTTGTGAATGATGAAAATGTTGCTGTTAAACCCATGAAATTTGATTGAATTGTGGGAATGATGAAAATGTTACTGTTAAACCCGTGAAAATTGATTGAATTGTGGGAATGATAATTGTTGATCTTAAAACCATTAAAATTTGATTGAATTGAGTGAATGATGAAAACGCTGCTATTAAACCCGTGGAGTTTGATTGAATGTGGGAATGATGAAAATGTTGTTGCTAAACAATGAAATTTGATTGAATTGTGGGAATGATGAAAATGTTACTGTTAAACCCATGAAAATTGATTGAGTTGTGGGAATGATGAAATTGTTGCTCTTAAAAACATAAGATTGGTTGAATTGAATGAATGATGAAAACGCTGCTATTAAACCCATGGAATTTGATTGAATTGTGGGAATGATGAATATTTTGTTGTTACATCCATGAAATTTGATTGAATTGTGTCAATGATGAAGATTTTGTTGTTAAACCCATGAAATTTGATTGAATCATGTGAATGATGAAAATGTTTATGTTAATCCCATGAAATTTGATTGAATTGTGGGAATGATGAAAATGTTACTATTAAACCCGTGAAAATTGATTGAATTGTGGGAATGATGAAATTGTTGGTCTTAAAACCATTAAAATTTAATTGAATTGAGTGAATGATGAAAACGCTGCTATTAAACCCATGAAAATTGATTGATTTGTGGAAATGATGAAAATGTTGTTGTTAATCCCATGAAATTTGATAAACGTTTGGGAATGATGAAAATGTTGTTGTTAAACCCATGAAATTCCATTGAGAAGTGGGAATGATGAAAATTTTGCTGTTGAACCCATGAAATTTGATTGAATGGTGGGAATGATGAAAATGTTGTTGTTAAACCCATGTAATTTGATTGAATCGTGTAAATTATGAAAATGTTGCTATTAAACCCGTGAAATTTGATTGAATTGTGTCAATGATGAAAATGTTGTTGTTAAACCCATGAAAGTTGATTGAATTGTGAAAATGATGAATTTGTTGTTGTTAAACTCATGAAAATTGGTTAAAATGTGCGCATGATGAAATTGTTGTTTTTAAACCCAAGAAATTTGATTGAATTGTGTGAATGATGAAAATTTTGCTATTAAAACGATGAACTTTTATTGAATTGTGTGAATAATGAATATGTTGTTGTTAAACTCATGAAATTTGATAAAATTGTGGGATTGATGAAAATGTTGTTGTTAAACCCAGGAAATTTTATTGAATTGTGGAAAGGATGAAAATATTGTTGTTAAACCCATAAAATTTATTTAATTGTGTAAATGAAGAAAATGTTGCTGTTAAACCCATTCAATTTGATTGAATTGTGGGAATGATGAAAATGTTGATGTTAAACCCATGAAATTTGATTGAATTGTGTGAACGATGAAGATATTGTTGTTAAACCCATGAAATTTGATTGAAATTTATGAATGATGAAAATGTTACTGTTAAACCCATGAAAATTGATTGAATTGTGGGAATGATGAAAATGTTACTGTTATACCTGTGAAAATTGATTGAATTGTGGGAATGATAAAATTGTTGATCTTAAAACCATTGAAATTTGATTGAATTGAGTGAATGATGAAAACGCTGCTATTAAACCCATGGAGTTTGATTGAATTGTGGGAATGATGAAAATGTTATTGTTAAACCAATGAAATTTGATTGAATTGTGGAATGATGAAAATGTTACTGTTAAACCCTTGAAAATTGATTGAGTTGTGGGAATGATGAAATTGTTGCTCTTAAAACCATAAATTTGATTGAATTGAATGAATGATGAAAACGCTGCTATTAAACCCATGGAATTTGATTGAATTGTGGGAATGATGAATATTTGTTGTTAAACCCATGAAATTTGATTGAATTGTGTGAATGATGAAGATTTTGTTGTTAAACCCATGAAATTTGATTGAATTATGTGAATGATGAAAATGTTTATGTTAAACCCATGAAATTGATTGAATTGTGGGAATGATGAAATGTTACTATTAAACCCGTGAAAATTGATTGAATTGTGGGAATGATGAAATTGTTGGTCTTAAAACCATTAAATTTAATTGAATTGAGTGAATGATGAAAACGCTGCTATTAAACCATGGAGTTTGATTGAATTGTGGGAATGATGAAAATGTTGTTATTAAACACATGAAATTTGATTGAATTGTGTGAATGATGAAGATTTTATTTTTAAACCCATAAAATTTGATAGAATTTTGTGAATGATGAAAATGTTATTGTTAAACCCATGAAATTCGATTGAATTGTAGGAATGATGAAAATGTTAATGTTAAACCCATGATCTTTGATTGAATTGTGGGAATGATGAAAATGTTACTATTATATCCAAGAAATTTGACTGAATTGTGTGAGTGATGAAGATTTTGGTGTTAAACCCATGAAATTTGATTGAATTGTGTGAATGATGAAAATGTTGTTGTTAAACCCATGAAATTGATTGAATTGTGGGAATGATGACAATGCTACTGTTAAATCCGTGAAAATTGATTGAATTCTGGGAATGATGAAATTGTTGCTCTTAAAACCTTTAAAATTTGATTTAATTGGGTGAATGATGAAAACGCTGCTATTAAACCCATGGAATTTGATTGAATTGTGGGAATGATGAATATTTTGTTGTTAAACCCATGAAATTTGATTGAATTGTGTGAATGATGAAGATTTTGTTGTTAAAATGATGAAATTTTATTTAATTGTGTGAATAATGAATATGTTGTTGTTAAACTCATGAAATTCGATAAAATTATGGGATTGATGAAAATGTTGTTGTTAAACCAAGGAAATATTATTGAATTGTGGGAATGATGAAAATATTGTTGTTAAACCCATAAAATTATTTAATTGTGTAAATGAAGAAAATGTTGCTGTTAAACCCATTCAATTTGATTGAATTGTGGGAATGATGAAAACGTTGATGTTAAACCCATGAAATTTGATTGAATTGTGTGAACGATGAAGATTTTGTTGTTAAAACCCATGAAATTTGATTGAAATTTGTGAATGATGAAAATGTTGCTGTTAAACCCATGAAATTTGATTGAATTGTGGGAATGATGAAAATGTTACTGTTAAACCCGTGAAAATTGATTGAATTGTGGGAATGATAAATTGTTGATCTTAAAACCATTAAAATTTGATTGAATTGAGTGAATGATGAAAACGCTGCTATTAAACCCGTGGAGTTTGATTGAATTGTGGGAATGATGAAAATGTTGTTGTTAAACCAATGAAATTTGATTGAATTGTGGGAATGATGAAAATGTTACTGTTAAACCCATGAAAATTGATTGAGTTGTGGGAATGATGAAATTGTTGCTCTTAAAAACATAAGATTTGGTTGAATTGAATGAATGATGAAAACGCTGCTATTAAACCCATGGAATTTGATTGAATTGTGGGAATGATGAATATTTTGTTGTTACACCCATGAAATTTTGATTGAATTGTGTCAATGATGAAGATTTTGTTGTTAAACCCATGAAATTTGATTGAATTATGTGAATGATGAAAATGTTTATGTTAATCCCATGAAATTTGATTGAATTGTGGGAATGATGACAATGCTACTGTTAAATCCGTGAAAATTGATTGAATTCTGGGAATGATGAAATTGTTGCTCTTAAAACCTTTAAATTTGATTTAATTGGGTGAATGATGAAAACGCTGCTATTAAACCCATGGAATTTGATTGAATTGTGGGAATGATGAATATTTTGTTGTTAAACCCATGAAATTTGATTGAATTGTGTGAATGATGAAGATTTGTTGTTAAAATGATGAAATTTTATTTAATTGTGTGAATAATGAATATGTTGTTGTTAAACTCATGAAATTCGATAAAATTATGGGATTGATGAAAATGTTGTTGTTAAACCAAGGAAATATTATTGAATTGTGGGAATGATGAAAATATTGTTGTTAAACCCATAAAATTTATTTAATTGTGTAAATGAAGAAAATGTTGCTGTTAAACCCATTCAATTTGATTGAATTGTGGGAATGATGAAAACGTTGATGTTAAACCCATGAAATTTGATTGAATTGTGTGAACGATGAAGATTTTGTTGTTAAAACCCATGAAATTTGATTGAAATTTGTGAATGATGAAAATGTTGCTGTTAAACCCATGAAATTTGATTGAATTGTGGGAATGATGAAAATGTTACTGTTAAACCCGTGAAAATTGATTGAATTGTGGGAATGATAAATTGTTGATCTTAAAACCATTAAAATTTGATTGAATTGAGTGAATGATGAAAACGCTGCTATTAAACCCGTGGAGTTTGATTGAATTGTGGGAATGATGAAAATGTTGTTGTTAAACCAATGAAATTTGATTGAATTGTGGGAATGATGAAAATGTTACTGTTAAACCCATGAAAATGATTGAGTTGTGGGAATGATGAAATTGTTGCTCTTAAAAACATAAGATTTGGTTGAATTGAATGAATGATGAAAACGCTGCTATTAAACCCATGGAATTTGATTGAATTGTGGGAATGATGAATATTTTGTTGTTACACCCATGAAATTTGATTGAATTGTGTCAATGATGAAGATTTTGTTGTTAAACCCATGAAATTTGATTGAATTATGTGAATGATGAAAATGTTTATGTTAATCCCATGAAATTTGATTGAATTGTGGGAATGATGACAATGCTACTGTTAAATCCGTGAAAATTGATTGAATTCTGGGAATGATGAAATTGTTGCTCTTAAAACCTTTAAAATTTGATTTAATTGGGTGAATGATGAAAACGCTGCTATTAAACCCATGGAATTTGATTGAATTGTGGGAATGATGAATATTTTGTTGTTAAACCCATGAAATTTGATTGAATTGTGTGAATGATGAAGATTTGTTGTTAAAATGATGAAATTTTATTTAATTGTGTGAATAATGAATATGTTGTTGTTAAACTCATGAAATTCGATAAAATTATGGGATTGATGAAAATGTTGTTGTTAAACCAAGGAAATATTATTGAATTGTGGGAATGATGAAAATATTGTTGTTAAACCCATAAAATTTATTTAATTGTGTAAATGAAGAAAATGTTGCTGTTAAACCCATTCAATTTGATTGAATTGTGGGAATGATGAAAACGTTGATGTTAAACCATGAAATTTGATTGAATTGTGTGAACGATGAAGATTTTGTTGTTAAAACCCATGAAATTTGATTGAAATTTGTGAATGATGAAAATGTTGCTGTTAAACCCATGAAATTTGATTGAATTGTGGGAATGATGAAAATGTTACTGTTAAACCCGTGAAAATTGATTGAATTGTGGGAATGATAAATTGTTGATCTTAAAACCATTAAAATTTGATTGAATTGAGTGAATGATGAAAACGCTGCTATTAAACCCGTGGAGTTTGATTGAATTGTGGGAATGATGAAAATGTTGTTGTTAAACCAATGAAATTTGATTGAATTGTGGGAATGATGAAAATGTTACTGTTAAAGCCATGAAAATTGATTGAGTTGTGGGAATGATGAAATTGTTGCTCTTAAAAACATAAGATTTGGTTGAATTGAATGAATGATGAAAACGCTGCTATTAAACCCATGGAATTTGATTGAATTGTGGGAATGATGAATATTTTGTTGTTACACCCATGAAATTTGATTGAATTGTGTCAATGATGAAGATTTTGTTGTTAAACCCATGAAATTTGATTGAATTATGTGAATGATGAAAATGTTTATGTTAATCCCATGAAATTTGATTGAATTGTGGGAATGATGACAATGCTACTGTTAAATCCGTGAAAATTGATTGAATTCTGGGAATGATGAAATTGTTGCTCTTAAAACCTTTAAAATTTGATTTAATTAGGTGAATGATGAAAACGCTGCTATTAAACCCATGGAATTTGATTGAATTGTGGGAATGATGAATATTTTGTTGTTAAACCCATGAAATTTGATTGAATTGTGTGAATGATGAAGATTTTGTTGTTAAAATGATGAAATTTTATTTAATTGTGTGAATAATGAATATGTTGTTGTTAAACTCATGAAATTCGATAAAATTATGGGATTGATGAAAATGTTGTTGTTAAACCAAGGAAATATTATTGAATTGTGGGAATGATGAAAATATTGTTGTTAAACCCATAAAATTTATTTAATTGTGTAAATGAAGAAAATGTTGCTGTTAAACCCATTCAATTTGATTGAATTGTGGGAATGATGAAAACGTTGATGTTAAACCCATGAAATTTGATTGAATTGTGTGAACGATGAAGATTTTGTTGTTAAAACCCATGAAATTTGATTGAAATTTGTGAATGATGAAAATGTTGCTGTTAAACCCATGAAATTTGATTGAATTGTGGGAATGATGAAAATGTTACTGTTAAACCCGTGAAAATTGATTGAATTGTGGGAATGATAAATTGTTGATCTTAAAACCATTAAAATTTGATTGAATTGAGTGAATGATGAAAACGCTGCTATTAAACCCGTGGAGTTTGATTGAATTGTGGGAATGATGAAAATGTTGTTGTTAAACCAATGAAATTTGATTGAATTGTGGGAATGATGAAAATGTTACTGTTAAACCCATGAAAATTGATTGAGTTGTGGGAATGATGAAATTGTTGCTCTTAAAAACATAAGATTTGGTTGAATTGAATGAATGATGAAAACGCTGCTATTAAACCCATGGAATTTGATTGAATTGTGGGAATGATGAATATTTTGTTGTTACACCCATGAAATTTGACTGAATTGTGTGAGTGATGAAGATTTTGGTGTTAAACCCATGAAATTTGATTGAATTGTGTGAATGATGAAAATGTTGTTGTTAAACCCATGAAATTTGATTGAATTGTGGGAATGATGACAATGCTACTGTTAAATCCGTGAAAATTGATTGAATTCTGGGAATGATGAAATTGTTGCTCTTAAAACCTTTAAAATTTGATTTAATTGGGTGAATGATGAAAACGCTGCTATTAAACCCATGGAATTTGATTGAATTGTGGGAATGATGAATATTTTGTTGTTAAACCCATGAAATTTGATTGAATTGTGTGAATGATGAAGATTTTGTTGTTAAAATGATGAAATTTTATTTAATTGTGTGAATAATGAATATGTTGTTGTTAAACTCATGAAATTCGATAAAATTATGGGATTGATGAAAATGTTGTTGTTAAACCAAGGAAATATTATTGAATTGTGGGAATGATGAAAATATTGTTGTTAAACCCATAAAATTTATTTAATTGTGTAAATGAAGAAAATGTTGCTGTTAAACCCATTCAATTTGATTGAATTGTGGGAATGATGAAAACGTTGATGTTAAACCCATGAAATTTGATTGAATTGTGTGAACGATGAAGATTTTGTTGTTAAAACCCATGAAATTTGATTGAAATTTGTGAATGATGAAAATGTTGCTGTTAAACCCATGAAATTTGATTGAATTGTGGGAATGATGAAAATGTTACTGTTAAACCCGTGAAAATTGATTGAATTGTGGGAATGATAAATTGTTGATCTTAAAACCATTAAAATTTGATTGAATTGAGTGAATGATGAAAACGCTGCTATTAAACCCGTGGAGTTTGATTGAATTGTGGGAATGATGAAAATGTTGTTGTTAAACCAATGAAATTTGATTGAATTGTGGGAATGATGAAAATGTTACTGTTAAACCCATGAAAATTGATTGAGTTGTGGGAATGATGAAATTGTTGCTCTTAAAAACATAAGATTTGGTTGAATTGAATGAATGATGAAAACGCTGCTATTAAACCCATGGAATTTGATTGAATTGTGGGAATGATGAATATTTTGTTGTTACACCCATGAAATTTGATTGAATTGTGTCAATGATGAAGATTTTGTTGTTAACCCCATGAAATTTGATTGAATTATGTGAATGATGAAAATGTTTATGTTAATCCCATGAAATTTGATTGAATTGTGGGAATGATGAAAATGTTACTATTAAACCCGTGAAAATTGATTGAATTGTGGGAATGATGAAATTGTTGGTCTTAAAACCATTAAAATTTAATTGAATTGAGTGAATGATGAAAACGCTGCTATTAAACCCATGGAGTTTGATTGAATTGTGGGAATGATGAAAATGTTGTTATTAAACACATGAAATTTGATTGAATTGTGTGAATGATGAAGATTTTATTTTTAAACCCATAAAATTTGATAGAATTTTGTGAATGATGAAAATGTTATTGTTAAACCCATGAAATTCGATTGAATTGTAGGAATGATGAAAATGTTAATGTTAAACCCATGATCTTTGATTGAATTGTGGGAATGATGAAAATGTTACTATTATATCCAAGAAATTTGACTGAATTGTGTGAGTGATGAAGATTTTGGTGTTAAACCCATGAAATTTGATTGAATTGTGTGAATGATGAAAATGTTGTTGTTAAACCCATGAAATTTGATTGAATTGTGGGAATGATGACAATGCTACTGTTAAATCCGTGAAAATTGATTGAATTCTGGGAATGATGAAATTGTTGCTCTTAAAACCTTTAAAATTTGATTTAATTGGGTGAATGATGAAAACGCTGCTATTAAACCCATGGAATTTGATTGAATTGTGGGAATGATGAATATTTTGTTGTTAAACCCATGAAATTTGATTGAATTGTGTGAATGATGAAGATTTTGTTGTTAAAATGATGAAATTTTATTTAATTGTGTGAATAATGAATATGTTGTTGTTAAACTCATGAAATTCGATAAAATTATGGGATTGATGAAAATGTTGTTGTTAAACCAAGGAAATATTATTGAATTGTGGGAATGATGAAAATATTGTTGTTAAACCCATAAAATTTATTTAATTGTGTAAATGAAGAAAATGTTGCTGTTAAACCCATTCAATTTGATTGAATTGTGGGAATGATGAAAACGTTGATGTTAAACCCATGAAATTTGATTGAATTGTGTGAACGATGAAGATTTTGTTGTTAAAACCCATGAAATTTGATTGAAATTTGTGAATGATGAAAATGTTGCTGTTAAACCCATGAAATTTGATTGAATTGTGGGAATGATGAAAATGTTACTGTTAAACCCGTGAAAATTGATTGAATTGTGGGAATGATAAATTGTTGATCTTAAAACCATTAAAATTTGATTGAATTGAGTGAATGATGAAAACGCTGCTATTAAACCCGTGGAGTTTGATTGAATTGTGGGAATGATGAAAATGTTGTTGTTAAACCAATGAAATTTGATTGAATTGTGGGAATGATGAAAATGTTACTGTTAAACCCATGAAAATTGATTGAGTTGTGGGAATGATGAAATTGTTGCTCTTAAAAACATAAGATTTGGTTGAATTGAATGAATGATGAAAACGCTACTATTAAACCCATGGAATTTGATTGAATTGTGGGAATGATGAATATTTTGTTGTTACACCCATGAAATTTGATTGAATTGTGTCAATGATGAAGATTTTGTTGTTAAACCCATGAAATTTGATTGAATTATGTGAATGATGAAAATGTTTATGTTAATCCCATGAAATTTGATTGAATTGTGGGAATGATGACAATGCTACTGTTAAATCCGTGAAAATTGATTGAATTCTGGGAATGATGAAATTGTTGCTCTTAAAACCTTAAAATTTGATTTAATTGGGTGAATGATGAAAACGCTGCTATTAAACCCATGGAATTTGATTGAATTGTGGGAATGATGAATATTTGTTGTTAAACCCATGAAATTTGATTGAATTGTGTGAATGATGAAGATTTTGTTGTTAAAATGATGAAATTTTATTTAATTGTGTGAATAATGAATATGTTGTTGTTAAACTCATGAAATTCGATAAAATTATGGGATTGATGAAAATGTTGTTGTTAAACCAAGGAAATATTATTGAATTGTGGGAATGATGAAATATTGTTGTTAAACCCATAAAATTTATTTAATTGTGTAAATGAAGAAAATGTTGCTGTTAAACCCATTCAATTTGATTGAATTGTGGGAATGATGAAAACGTTGATGTTAAACCCATGAAATTTGATTGAATTGTGTGAACGATGAAGATTTTGTTGTTAAAACCCATGAAATTTGATTGAAATTTGTGAATGATGAAAATGTTGCTGTTAAACCCATGAAATTTGATTGAATTGTGGGAATGATGAAAATGTTACTGTTAAACCCGTGAAAATTGATTGAATTGTGGGAATGATAAATTGTTGATCTTAAAACCATTAAAATTTGATTGAATTGAGTGAATGATGAAAACGCTGCTATTAAACCCGTGGAGTTTGATTGAATTGTGGGAATGATGAAAATGTTGTTGTTAAACCAATGAAATTTGATTGAATTGTGGGAATGATGACAATGCTACTGTTAAATCCGTGAAAATTGATTGAATTCTGGGAATGATGAAATTGTTGCTCTTAAAACCTTTAAAATTTGATTTAATTGGGTGAATGATGAAAACGCTGCTATTAAACCCATGGAATTTGATTGAATTGTGGGAATGATGAATATTTTGTTGTTACACCCATGAAATTTGATTGAATTGTGTCAATGATGAAGATTTTGTTGTTAAACCCATGAAATTTGATTGAATTATGTGAATGATGAAAATGTTTATGTTAATCCCATGAAATTTGATTGAATTGTGGGAATGATGAAAATGTTACTATTAAACCCGTGAAAATTGATTGAATTGTGGGAATGATGAAATTGTTGGTCTTAAAACCATTAAAATTTAATTGAATTGAGTGAATGATGAAAACGCTGCTATTAAACCCGTGAAAATTGATTGATTTGTGGAAATGATGAAAATGTTGTTGTTAATCCCATGAAATTTGATAAACGTTTGGGAATGATGAAAATGTTGTTGTTAAACCCATGAAATTCCATTGAGTTGTGGGAATGATGAAAATTTTGCTGTTGAACCCATGAAATTTGATTGAATGGTGGGAATGATGAAAATGTTGTTGTTAAACCCATGTAATTTGATTGAATCGTGTAAATTATGAAAATGTTGCTATTAAACCCGTGAAATTCGATTGAATTGTGTCAATGATGAAAATGTTGTTGTTAAACCCATGAAAGTTGATTGAATTGTGAAAATGATGAATTTGTTGTTGTTAAACTCATGAAAATTGGTTAAAATGTGCGCATGATGAAATTGTTGTTTTAAACCCAAGAAATTTGATTGAATTGTGTGAATGATGAAAATTTTGCTATTAAAACGATGAATTTTTATTGAATTGTGTGAATAATGAATATGTTGTTGTTAAACTCATGAAATTTGATAAAATTGTGGGATTGATGAAAATGTTGTTGTTAAACCCAGGAAATTTTATTGAATTGTGGAAAGGATGAAAATATTGTTGTTAAACCCATAAAATTTATTTAATTGTGTAAATGAAGAAAATGTTGCTGTTAAACCCATTCAATTTGATTGAATTGTGGGAATGATGAAAATGTTGATGTTAAACCCATGAAATTTGATTGAATTGTGTGAACGATGAAGATATTGTTGTTAAACCCATGAAATTTGATTGAAATTTATGAATGATGAAAATGTTACTGTTAAACCCATGAAAATTGATTGAATTGTGGGAATGATGAAAATGTTACTGTTATACCTGTGAAAATTGATTGAATTGTGGGAATGATAAAATTGTTGATCTTAAAACCATTGAAATTTGATTGAGATGAGTGAATGATGAAAACGCTGCTATTAAACCCATGGAGTTTGATTGAATTGTGGGAATGATGAAAATGTTATTGTTAAACCAATGAAATTTGATTGAATTGTGGGAATGATGAAAATGTTACTGTTAAACCCTTGAAAATTGATTGAGTTGTGGGAATGATGAAATTGTTGCTCTTAAAACCATAAAATTTGATTGAATTGAATGAATGATGAAAACGCTGCTATTAAACCCATGGAATTTGATTGAATTGTGGGAATGATGAATATTTTGTTGTTAAACCCATGAAATTTGATTGAATTGTGTGAATGATGAAGATTTTGTTGTTAAACCCATGAAATTTGATTGAATTATGTGAATGATGAAAATGTTTATGTTAAACCCATGAAATTTGATTGAATTGTGGGAATGATGAAAATGTTACTATTAAACCCGTGAAAATTGATTGAATTGTGGGAATGATGAAATTGTTGGTCTTAAAACCATTAAAATTTAATTGAATTGAGTGAATGATGAAAAAGCTGCTATTAAACCCATGGAGTTTGATTGAATTGTGGGAATGATGAAAATGTTGTTATTAAACACATGAAATTTGATTGAATTGTGTGAATGATGAAGATTTTATTTTTAAACCCATAAAATTTGATAGAATTTTGTGAATGATGAAAATGTTATTGTTAAACCCATGAAATTCGATTGAATTGTAGGAATGATGAAAATGTTAATGTTAAACCCATGATCTTTGATTGAATTGTGGGAATGATGAAAATGTTACTATTATATCCAAGAAATTTGACTGAATTGTGTGAGTGATGAAGATTTTGTTGTTAAACCCATGAAATTTGATTGAATTGTGTGAATGATGAAAATGTTGTTGTTAAACCCATGAAATTTGATTGAATTGTGGGAATGATGACAATGCTACTGTTAAATCCGTGAAAATTGATTGAATTCTGGGAATGATGAAATTGTTGCTCTTAAAACCTTTAAAATTTGATTTAATTGGGTGAATGATGAAAACGCTGCTATTAAACCCATGGAATTTGATTGAATTGTGGGAATGATGAATATTTTGTTGTTAAACCCATGAAATTTGATTGAATTGTGTGAATGATGAAGATTTTGTTGTTAAAATGATGAAATTTTATTTAATTGTGTGAATAATGAATATGTTGTTGTTAAACTCATGAAATTCGATAAAATTATGGGATTGATGAAAATGTTGTTGTTAAACCAAGGAAATATTATTGAATTGTGGGAATGATGAAAATATTGTTGTTAAACCCATAAAATTTATTTAATTGTGTAAATGAAGAAAATGTTGCTGTTAAACCCATTCAATTTGATTGAATTGTGGGAATGATGAAAACGTTGTTGTTAAACCCATGAAATTTGATTGAATTGTGTGAACGATGAAGATTTTGTTGTTAAAACCCATGAAATTTGATTGAAATTGTGAATGATGAAAATGTTGCTGTTAAACCCATGAAATTTGATTGAATTGTGGGAATGATGAAAATGTTACTGTTAAACCCGTGAAAATTGATTGAATTGTGGGAATGATAAATTGTTGATCTTAAAACCATTAAAATTTGATTGAATTGAGTGAATGATGAAAACGCTGCTATTAAACCCGTGGAGTTTGATTGAATTGTGGGAATGATGAAAATGTTGTTGTTAAACCAATGAAATTTGATTGAATTGTGGGAATGATGAAAATGTTACTGTTAAACCCATGAAAATTGATTGAGTTGTGGGAATGATGAAATTGTTGCTCTTAAAAACATAAGATTTGGTTGAATTGAATGAATGATGAAAACGCTGCTATTAAACCCATGGAATTTGATTGAATTGTGGGAATGATGAATATTTTGTTGTTACACCCATGAAATTTGATTGAATTGTGTCAATGATGAAGATTTTGTTGTTAAACCCATGAAATTTGATTGAATTATGTGAATGATGAAAATGTTTATGTTAATCCCATGAAATTTGATTGAATTGTGGGAATGATGAAAATGTTACTATTAAACCCGTGAAAATTGATTGAATTGTGGGAATGATGAAATTGTTGGTCTTAAAACCATTAAAATTTAATTGAATTGAGTGAATGATGAAAACGCTGCTATTAAACCCGTGAAAATTGATTGATTTGTGGAAATGATGAAAATGTTGTTGTTAATCCCATGAAATTTGATAAACGTTTGGGAATGATGAAAATGTTGTTGTTAAACCCATGAAATTCCATTGAGTTGTGGGAATGATGAAAATTTTGCTGTTGAACCCATGAAATTTGATTGAATGGTGGGAATGATGAAAATGTTGTTGTTAAACCCATGTAATTTGATTGAATCGTGTAAATTATGAAAATGTTGCTATTAAACCCGTGAAATTTGATTGAATTGTGTCAATGATGAAAATGTTGTTATTAAACCCATGAAAGTTGATTGAATTGTGAAAATGATGAATTTGTTGTTGTTAAACTCATGAAAATTGGTTAAAATGTGCGCATGATGAAATTGTTGTTGTTAAACCCAAGAAATTTGATTGAATTGTGTGAATGATGAAAATTTTGCTATTAAAACGATAATTTTTTATTGAATTGTGTGAATAATGAATATGTTGTTGTTAAACTCATGAAATTTGATAAAATTGTGGGATTGATGAAAATGTTGTTGTTAAACCTAGGAAATTTTATTGAATTGTGGAAAGGATGAAAATATTGTTGTTAAACCCATAAAATTTATTTAATTGTGTAAATGAAGAAAATGTTGCTGTTAAACCCATTCAATTTGATTGAATTGTGGGAATGATGAAAATGTTGATGTTAAACCCATGAAATTTGATTGAATTGTGTGAACGATGAAGATATTGTTGTTAAACCCATGAAATTTGATTGAAATTTATGAATGATGAAAATGTTACTGTTAAACCCATGAAAATTGATTGAATTGTGGGAATGATGAAAATGTTACTGTTATACCTGTGAAAATTGATTGAATTGTGGGAATGATAAAATTGTTGATCTTAAAACCATTAAAATTTGATTGAATTGAGTGAATGATGAAAACGCTGCTATTAAACCCATGGAGTTTGATTGAATTGTGGGAATGATGAAAATGTTATTGTTAAACCAATGAAATTTGATTGAACTGTGGGAATGATGAAAATGTTACTGTTAAACCCTTGAAAATTGATTGAGTTGTGGAAATGATGAAATTGTTGCTCTTAAAACCATAAAATTTGATTGAATTGAATGAATGATGAAAACGCTGCTATTAAACCCATGGAATTTGATTGAATTGTGGGAATGATGAATATTTTGTTGTTAAACCCATGAAATTTGATTGAATTGTGTGAATGATGAAGATTTTGTTGTTAAACCCATGAAATTTGATTGAATTATGTGAATGATGAAAATGTTTATGTTAAACCCATGAAATTTGATTGAATTGTGGGAATGATGAAAATGTTACTATTAAACCCGTGAAAATTGATTGAATTGTGGGAATGATGAAATTGTTGGTCTTAAAACCATTAAAATTTAATTGAATTGAGTAAATGATGAAAACGCTGCTATTAAACCCATGGAGTTTGATTGAATTGTGGGAATGATGAAAATGTTGTTATTAAACACATGAAATTTGATTGAATTGTGTGAATGATGAAGATTTTATTTTTAAACCCATAAAATTTGATAGAATTTTGTGAATGATGAAAATGTTATTGTTAAACCCATGAAATTCGATTGAATTGTAGGAATGATGAAAATGTTAATGTTAAACCCATGATCTTTGATTGAATTGTGGGAATGATGAAAATGTTACTATTATATCCAAGAAATTTGACTGAATTGTGTGAGTGATGAAGATTTTGTTGTTAAACCCATGAAATTTGATTGAATTGTGTGAATGATGAAAATGTTGTTGTTAAACCCATGAAATTTGATTGAATTGTGGCAATGATGACAATGCTACTGTTAAATCCGTGAAAATTGATTGAATTGTGGGAATGATGAAATTGTTGCTCTTAAAACCTTTAAAATTTGATTTAATTGGGTGAATGATGAAAACACTGCTATTAAACCCATGGAATTTGGTTGAATTGTGGGAATGATGATATTTTGTTGTTAAACCCATGAAATTTGATTGAATTGTGTGAATGATGAAGATTTTGTTGTTAAAAAGATGAAATTTTATTTAATTGTGTGAATAATGAATATGTTGTTGTTAAACTCATGAAATTCGATAAAATTATGGGATTGATGAAAATGTTGTTGTTAAACCAAGGAAATATTATTGAATTGTGGGAATGATGAAAATATTGTTGTTAAACCCATAAAATTTATTTAATTGTGTAAATGAAGAAAATGTTGTTGTTAAACCCATTCAATTTGATTGAATTGTGGGAATGATGAAAACGTTGATGTTAAACCCATGAAATTTGATTGAATTGTGTGAACGATGAAGATTTTGTTGTTAAAACCCATGAAATTTGATTGAAATTTGTGAATGATGAAAATGTTGCTGTTAAACCCATGAAATTTGATTGAATTGTGGGAATGATGAAAATGTTACTGTTAAACCCGTGAAAATTGATTGAATTGTGGGAATGATAAATTGTTGATCTTAAAACCATTAAAATTTGATTGAATTGAGTGAATGATGAAAACGCTGCTATTAAACCCGTGGAGTTTGATTGAATTGTGGGAATGATGAAAATGTTGTTGTTAAACCAATGAAATTTGATTGAATTGTGGGAATGATGAAAATGTTACTGTTAAACCCATGAAAATTGATTGAGTTGTGGGAATGATGAAATTGTTGCTCTTAAAACCATAAAATTTGATTGAATTGAATGAATGATGAAAACGCTGCTATTAAACCCATGGAATTTGATTGAATTGTGGGAATGATGAATATTTTGTTGTTAAACCCATGAAATTTGATTGAATTGTGTGAATGATGAAGATTTTGTTGTTAAACCCATGAAATTTGATTGAATTATGTGAATGATGAAAATGTTTATGATAAACCCATGAAATTTTATTGAATTGTGGGAATGATGAAAATGTTACTATTAAACCCGTGAAAATGATTGAATTGTGGGAATGATGAAATTGTGGGTCTTAAAACCATTAAAATTTAATTGAATTGAGTGAATGATGAAAACGCTGCTATTAAACCCATGGAGTTTGATTGAATTGTGGGAATGATGAAAATGTTGTTATTAAACACATGAAATTTGATTGAATTGTGTGAATGATGAAGATTTTATTTTTAAACCCATAAAATTTGATAGAATTTTGTGAATGATGAAAATGTTATTGTTAAACCCATGAAATTCGATTGAATTGTAGGAATGATGAAAATGTTAATGTTAAACCCATGATCTTTGATTGAATTGTGGGAATGATGAAAATGTTACTATTATATCCAAGAAATTTGACTGAATTGTGTGAGTGATGAAGATTTTGTTGTTAAACCCATGAAATTTGATTGAATTGTGTGAATGATGAAAATGTTGTTGTTAAACCCATGAAATTTGATTGAATTGTGGCAATGATGACAATGCTACTGTTAAATCCGTGAAAATTGATTGAATTGTGGGAATGATGAAATTGTTGCTCTTAAAACCTTTAAAATTTGATTTAATTGGGTGAATGATGAAAACACTGCTATTAAACCCATGGAATTTGGTTGAATTGTGGGAATGATGAATATTTTGTTGTTAAACCCATGAAATTTGATTGAATTGTGTGAATGATGAAGATTTTGTTGTTAAAAAGATGAAATTTTATTTAATTGTGTGAATAATGAATATGTTGTTGTTAAACTCATGAAATTCGATAAAATTATGGGATTGATGAAAATGTTGTTGTTAAACCAAGGAAATATTATTAATTGTGGGAATGATGAAAATATTGTTGTTAAACCCATAAAATTTATTTAATTGTGTAAATGAAGAAAATGTTGTTGTTAAACCCATTCAATTTGATTGAATTGTGGGAATGATGAAAACGTTGATGTTAAACCCATGAAATTTGATTGAATTGTGTGAACGATGAAGATTTTTGTTTAAAACCCATGAAATTTGATTGAAATTTGTGAATGATGAAAATGTTGCTGTTAAACCCATGAAATTTGATTGAATTGTGGGAATGATGAAAATGTTACTGTTAAACCCGTGAAAATTGATTGAATTGTGGGAATGATAAATTGTTGATCTTAAAACCATTAAAATTTGATTGAATTGAGTGAATGATGAAAACGCTGCTATTAAACCCGTGGAGTTTGATTGAATTGTGGGAATGATGAAAATGTTGTTGTTAAACCAATGAAATTTGATTGAATTGTGGGAATGATGAAAATGTTACTGTTAAACCCATGAAAATTGATTGAGTTGTGGGAATGATGAAATTGTTGCTCTTAAAACCATAAAATTTGATTGAATTGAATGAATGATGAAAACGCTGCTATTAAACCCATGGAATTTGATTGAATTGTGGGAATGATGAATATTTTGTTGTTAAACCCATGAAATTTGATTGAATTGTGTGAATGATGAAGATTTTGTTGTTAAACCCATGAAATTTGATTGAATTATGTGAATGATGAAAATGTTTATGATAACCCATGAAATTTTATTGAATTGTGGGAATGATGAAAATGTTACTATTAAACCCGTGAAAATGATTGAATTGTGGGAATGATGAAATTGTGGGTCTTAAAACCATTAAAATTTAATTGAATTGAGTGAATGATGAAAACGCTGCTATTAAACCCATGGAGTTTGATTGAATTGTGGGAATGATGAAAATGTTGTTATTAAACACATGAAATTTGATTGAATTGTGTGAATGATGAAGATTTTATTTTTAAACCCATAAAATTTGATAGAATTTTGTGAATGATGAAAATGTTATTGTTAAACCCATGAAATTCGATTGAATTGTAGGAATGATGAAAATGTTAATGTTAAACCCATGATCTTTGATTGAATTGTGGGAATGATGAAAATGTTACTATTATATCCAAGAAATTTGACTGAATTGTGTGAGTGATGAAGATTTTGTTGTTAAACCCATGAAATTTGATTGAATTGTGTGAATGATGAAAATGTTGTTGTTAAACCCATGAAATTTGATTGAATTGTGGCAATGATGACAATGCTACTGTTAAATCCGTGAAAATTGATTGAATTGTGGGAATGATGAAATTGTTGCTCTTAAAACCTTTAAAATTTGATTTAATTGGGTGAATGATGAAAACACTGCTATTAAACCCATGGAATTTGGTTGAATTGTGGGAATGATGAATATTTTGTTGTTAAACCCATGAAATTTGATTGAATTGTGTGAATGATGAAGATTTTGTTGTTAAAAAGATGAAATTTTATTTAATTGTGTGAATAATGAATATGTTGTTGTTAAACTCATGAAATTCGATAAAATTATGGGATTGATGAAAATGTTGTTGTTAAACCAAGGAAATATTATTGAATTGTGGGAATGATGAAAATATTGTTGTTAAACCCATAAAATTTATTTAATTGTGTAAATGAAGAAAATGTTGTTGTTAAACCCATTCAATTTGATTGAATTGTGGGAATGATGAAAACGTTGATGTTAAACCCATGAAATTTGATTGAATTGTGTGAACGATGAAGATTTTGTTGTTAAAACCCATGAAATTTGATTGAAATTTGTGAATGATGAAAATGTTGCTGTTAAACCCATGAAATTTGATTGAATTGTGGGAATGATGAAAATGTTACTGTTAAACCCGTGAAAATTGATTGAATTGTGGGAATGATAATTGTTGATCTTAAAACCATTAAAATTTGATTGAATTGAGTGAATGATGAAAACGCTGCTATTAAACCCGTGGAGTTTGATTGAATTGTGGGAATGATGAAAATGTTGTTGTTAAACCAATGAAATTTGATTGAATTGTGGGAATGATGAAAATGTTACTGTTAAACCCATGAAAATTGATTGAGTTGTGGGAATGATGAAATTGTTGCTCTTAAAACCATAAAATTTGATTGAATTGAATGAATGATGAAAACGCTGCTATTAAACCCATGGAATTTGATTGAATTGTAGGAATGATGAATATTTTGTTGTTAAACCCATGAAATTTGATTGAATTGTGTGAATGATGAAGATTTTGTTGTTAAACCCATGAAATTTGATTGAATTATGTGAATGATGAAAATGTTTATGATAACCCATGAAATTTTATTGAATTGTGGGAATGATGAAAATGTTACTATTAAACCCGTGAAAATGATTGAATTGTGGGAATGATGAAATTGTGGGTCTTAAAACCATTAAAATTTAATTGAATTGAGTGAATGATGAAAACGCTGCTATTAAACCCATGGAGTTTGATTGAATTGTGGGAATGATGAAAATGTTGTTATTAAACACATGAAATTTGATTGAATTGTGTGAATGATGAAGATTTTATTTTTAAACCCATAAAATTTGATAGAATTTTGTGAATGATGAAAATGTTATTGTTAAACCCATGAAATTCGATTGAATTGTAGGAATGATGAAAATGTTAATGTTAAACCCATGATCTTTGATTGAATTGTGGGAATGATGGAATATATTACTATTAAATCCAAGAAATTTGACTGAATTGTGTGAGTGATGAAGATTTTGTTGTTAAACCCATGAAATTTGATTGAATTGTGTGAATGATGAAAATGTTGTTGTTAAACCCATGAAATTTGATTGAATTGGGGGAATGATGACAATGCTACTGTTAAACCCGTGAAAATTGATTGAATTGTGGGAATGATGAAATTGTTGCTCTTAAAACCTTTAAAATTTGATTTAATTGGGTGAATGATGAAAACACTGCTATTAAACCCATAGAATTTGATTGAATTGTCGGAATGATGAAAATGTTGTTGTTAAACCAATTAAATTTGATTGAATTGTGGGAATGATAAAAATGTTACTGTTAAACCCATGAAAATTGATTGAATTGTGGGAATGACGAAAATGTTGCTCTTAAAACCATAAAATTTGATTGAATTGAGTGAATGATGAAAACGCTGCTATTAAACCCATGGAATTTGATTGATTTGTGGGAATGATGAAAATTTGTTGTTAAACCCATGAAATTTGTTTGAATTGTGTGAATGATGAAGATTTTATTTTTAAACCCACGAAATTTGATAAAAATTTTGTGAATGATGAAAATCTTATTGTTAAACCCATGAAATTTGATTGAATTGTGGGAATGATGAAAATGTTATTGTTAAACCCATGAAATTTGAATGAATTGTGTGAATTATGAAAATGTTGTTGTTAAACCCATGAAATTTGATTGAATTGTGTGAATGTTGAAAATGTTACTGTCATACCCCAAAAATTACCCATCATTTTTCCTAAAAAAAAAAAAAAAAAAAAAAAAAATTTAATTAATTAATTAATTAATTAATTAATTAATTAATTAATTAATTAATTAAATAATTAAAATAAATATATAAATAAAATATAACAAATTATTTTGGACTTGGGTCTCCCTCATTCCAAGCCCATTACCCACGAAATTAGTCTATAAATACTGAAGTTTCAGTAGGGGAGTGACACTTGGAGTTTACACTGGGAGATTTACTGGAGAAAGAAGGAAGAGAAGCAAAACACTCTGAGGTTTCCTTGGAACAAAACCTTGAGGAAAAAGAAAGAGAGAGAACAGAGAAGGACGGATAGAAACTTTGGCATAGGAACCCTGCCTACCCGGAGAATTCAGAGTAAAGAAACCCTGAAGGCAGCCCATCTGCACCGAAGCCATCGCCGTCCAATTCCCGCTGCCTAACTTATTCCGATACTACAAGTGGTCAATTCCTTCAACCTTGAATTGGCAAACAGGTTTGCGTATCTCTATTGTTTATACTTTCAATTGGCCATATCTACATATATAATGCATCATGATTAAATGTTGATATATAATTTGCTTTCGTATGGGAATTTAAATATGCCTGAATACCCTGAATGTTTGACCATGTTATTCCTGTGATAAAATGCCATAAAATTCAAAGTTCCTAACATGGGGCTGTTTTCAAATTCAAAATCCGTGGCCTTCGCTAGGCGAGGCAGAGGCGAACGAGACAGTACCTGATTCTTCTAGTCTGTTTTTTTTATGTTTTATCATAGCCATGCATTATTTATCCTATCCTATTTATTGTTGTGATATTTCTCCGGTGTAATCTTCGATTGCACCCTGATTTGGTGTTCTGACATGTTTTTTTTTTTGAGTTTCGTAAAGGTTCACATATCCCAGGAAAAGGTTATTGGCTAGGTATTCCACTTTATTTGTGGGATACCCTTGTGGAGTTTCACCCTAAATTAATTTTTTAATGTATTAATTTCTAATGTATTAATTTTTTAATATATTATTTTTAATAATTTTAATGTGGAGTTTCATCCTAATTATATAATTAATTGTAAAACTTTGCCTTTGAATAAGTGATCTTGGACCTCTCTTTGTTGCCTTACGATTACGATATTACGGTCATGTCCCGCGAACGTGGGGATACCCTTAGCAAAGACCCTTCGGTTAAATCATCATAAAATAAATTATAGTCCCTCGGATGTTGCCTTCGAATATACAACTTTGTCCCTCGATGACCCTCCGATGTTGCCTACGGTTAAAAGATGATAGTCCCTTCGAATGCTAAGGTATCCTCGTAACTGTTGCCTTCAATGACCAATCGATGACCCTTTTACATCCAAAGGATAAAACTACTTATTTCTCAATAATAAGGACAGTTTTACCCTCATAAGGATAGGAAATACTCATAAAGACCTTGGGTCGGTATAACTCTTAATTGCTGGCTCACAACCTAAAACATTTTTCACACCTCACACCTTTCAAAATACCTTCAGAAAATCACCACTTGGTATACATTCATACTAGAATCATTACCGAGTTATATTTTTCTAAACAATTTTCAAAACTAAACGAGATAATCACTTTGTATACATTCATACAAGAATCATTACAAAGTTAAATTCTCTTTTCAAAACAATTTTTCTAAACAATTCACAAACACTTTTTTTTAGACAAAAATAATATAAGTGATCGAGCAATTAAGAGCCCATGGATAACCATGGATACAAAGGGTGCTAACACCTTCCCTTTGTATAATGTACCTCCCGAACCCAAAATCTAAATTAAGGTTTTTCCTGTTCTTTTCCACCTTTCCTTATTGGATAAAAGAAAAGTCGGTGGCGACTCTTGCTAACCGCGACATTGCGATTAAAACCACAAAAAAGTCCAGTTCACCGTATGACAGAACTGGCGACTCTGCTGGGGACCCTAAATATTTAAAAAGAGAGGTTACCTTAAAAACAAGATCACTTATTCAATTTGTCTGATTTATTTTTAAGGGATTGCTTGGGTATGTTATGCTTGAGTGAAAGATCCTACACCCGGATCTAGTGTACCTTAGGTAAGTAGCAAGAGATCATCGCGACTGTCCGGCGTATACTGGAATGGTCAAAATGATGGCTACGGTTAATGTGGCACTTTGGATGTCCTGATGTTCCTCATGTTAGTTGAGGAAATATTTGGCATTCGCGTGGTGTCATAAAAGCATTAACCAGACCTTTAGAACCCTAATTGACTCATCCTGGCCATTAGAAAGTAGTGAGATAACTGGCTTCGGTTCCGACTGGAGTTGGTTGAGACTCGATACTACACTCTTTGAGATTGGACTTTAGGGAAGCTTCGGTCAACCACTTGGTGTTGCACTGAAGTGGACTTAAGGAAAGGTCAATGATTTGAGATCCTTCTAGAACCCGGTTACTATTCTAAGACAGGTTGAACCAACCAAACTTCAGTGGGGAGGGTATTTACCTATGGAACTCACGCAAGCCTTAAAACCTAGGAATGATTGTTGTGTGACTTGCTTGTGCTTGTTATTTATCTAACAACATGACATCATAACAACATAACATCATAACATCATGGCATTGTACTAACCATTTCAAGGATTTAGGGATTTAACTCTGCTAAAAAAAAAACAGAAAAAACAAAAACAAAAGCAAAAACAAAAGAGAAAAGAAAAAAAAAGCTCTTTTTGTTAGTTTATGCAAAGTTAAATCCCGAAAGTCCTTGAAAACATTTCATACATTGCATTGCATCGCATAACAGGTATTCTAAAGGATCAGTGTTCTCACGATTTTCCTATCAAACAGATTCCAGCAGATTCAAACAGATTGAACAATGGCTCTCGAACAAACTGTCAAAGATCTCCAGGCCCAGAATGCTCAATTCCAGGAAATGATGCTGAGCTTATCTAAGGGGCAGGAAGAACTGAAAGCTCTTTTGATGGAGAAGAAGAAGGACCAGAAACCTGTGGGTTACATCAACCCGGGGAGAAGGCTTAAGGGACAGGTTACAGGAGTCAAGATTAGAATTCCGAAGGATTCAGAAGAAGAGACCGAGAATGATTCGGAAGATGAGAATCCTAATCTCGTCAATTCTGAGGACGACGATGAAGATTATGAACATGAACAGTACTCTCCGAAGGATGATAAGTACAAGTTGCTGGAAGAACGTATGCTAGCTATGGAGGGGCAGAAAGTGCCCGGTCTGGATTTCGAAAACTTGGGTCTGGTCTCTGATGTGGTCATTCCCCGCAAATTCAAGGTTCCCATTTTCACTAAGTATGATGGTGCCTCTTGTCCTCAGATGCATCTAAGGGCTTATGTGAGAAAGATTCAGCCGCACACTACTGATAAGAAACTGTGGATCCATTTCTTCCAAGAGAGTCTGTCTGGCACAGTTAGAGTGGTATTATCAGCTTGAGAGCTCTAACATCCGCACATGGACTGATTTAGCAACAGCTTTCTACAAGCACTACCAGTATAATTCTGAGTTAGCGCCTACTCGGCTACAGCTACAAAATATGACTATGGGCTCTAAAGAAAGTTTCAAAGAATATGCTCAAAAGTGGAGAGATTTGGCTGGCAGAGTCAAACCCCCTATGACTGATCGAGAGTTAGTGGACATGTTCATGGGTACACTGACTGGCCCATTCTACAGCCATCTACTGGGAAGTTCCTCGTCAGGTTTCACTGAACTTATCTTGACAGGTGAACGGGTTGAAAGCGGCATTCGAAGTGGAAAGATACAGGCAGCTACTTCTGCAAGCACCAAAAAGTCCTATCAGGGAAAGAGTGAATCAAATGCTGTGTACAGTGAGAGGAAGCATAACAAGAAGAATCGTGACCATACTGTTGGGGCAGTTACAATTGCCGCACCGCCATCTCAGAACTTCCAACACAGACAAGACAGGTCGAGAAGACAGTTTACCAAGATCAATATGACTTTAACCCAAGCACTGCAGAGTATGTTAAAGGCCAATTTGATTACCCTCAGAGGCCCTCCTGCAAATCCCAACACTACTTCTCCTCGTTATAATCCCAACGCCAGGTGTGCCTATCACTCCGATAGCCCCGGGCATGATACGAATGATTGCTGGTTGTTGAAGAACAAGATTCAGGATATGATCGACGCTGGAGAAATTGAATTTGATCCTCCGGCGACCCCCAATGTCATCACAGCACCTATGCCTAATCATGACCAGAATGTTAATGTTGTGGACGACAATTCTCACGTTACTGACGTTGCTGATTTAGCATCTCCTCTCCTGATCGTTAAGAAGAATTTATTGCAAGCTGGTTTATTTCCAGGTTGTGCTGAAGATTGCGATCTCTGTGTACTCCGACCCAATGATTGTTTGAAGTTGAAGAACGGCATTCAACGGCTGATGGATGATCGTACAATTCTATTTGAAAGGGTTCCTAAGGTGGACAACTCTATTGAAGAGGTATCTGTGATTGCTAGGTCCAAAGCTCCAGTGAAGATTACCGCTACTAGAGTGCCTGTGAAGATTACCGCTGAGCCCAAAGTGGCTCCCCTGATTATTACCGCACCTGGCCCCGTGCCATATTCCTCCAGCAAAGCTATTCCGTGGAACTATGGAGGCGACGTTTACATCCATGGCATAAAGCAAGTTGGTAGTTCTGCTAATCCTAATGATATTGTGGGGACTAGTAAAGTTACTCGAAGTGGAAGGATCTACTCCCCAGAAATCTCACCTCCCGCTCCCGAAATTCGAGGAAAAAGACCAGTCAATCCTCCTCAGTCAGAGACATCGGTCGAAGTTACTTCTGAAGATGTTGCCAAACAGGAAATGGAAGAGATGCTGAAAATCATCCGTAAGAGCGATTTTGATGTAGTGGAACAATTGGGGCATACTCCGTCTAAAATCTCAATGTTGTCCTTGTTATTATCCTCTGAATCCCATGCCAATGCATTGATGAAATTCTTGAAGACCGCTCATGTGCCTCAAGAAACATCCGTCGATCAATTCGAACATTATGTTGCTAATTTGACTGTTGACAATGGCCTAGGCTTTTCCGATGCTGACCTGACGCCAGCAGGAAAGAATCACAATAAAGCTCTGCATATCTCCATCGAGTGTGAGGGGATCACCCTGGCTCACGTGTTGATCGACAACGGCTCTTCCTTGAATGTGCTCCCGAAAGCTGTACTCGATAAATTTGACTACAAAGGCATTGAACTGAAACCTAGTGATGTTGTGGTGCGTGCTTACGATGGTGCGAAGAGTGTTGTCTATGGTGAAGTGGTTCTCCCTATCAAGATAGGACCTCAAGTCTTCAACACTACCTTTCACGTGATGGACATTCGTCCCGCCTACTCCTGCTTGTTGGGGCGCCCTTGGATCCATGGGGCAGGTGCGGTAGCTTCGTCGCTTCATCAAAAGCTGAAGTATCCAATAGCAGGCATGGTTGTCACTGTATGTGGAGAAGAAGAGTATATTGTCAGTAGTGTGCAAGCCTTCAAATACGTCGAGATGGATGGTGAATTCTTTGAGACTCCTTCTCAGTCATTTGAAGTGGTTCCTCCACCCAGTCCTGTCCTTAAGCCAACTCCCCTTGTGCCCAAGGTTGTTCGTGCTCCCCCTGTCATGATCTCTCTGAAAGATGCTCAAGCCGCGATTGAAAATGGTGATCGTGCTGGTTGGGGTCAACTGATCAATGTACCGTACAAGTCTGATAAAGCTGGCCTGGGGTTTAACTCTGGAAAGATAGTCAAAAATCAGATTAATGCTATGGAAGATGCTGATAGTGATTGCGACTTGGATAGCTGGATTTTCCCAACAATTGGTGACGGACTCAACAATTGGAAGACTGAAGACATTATCCCGATTTCCTTTAGTCAGGAGTAATTGTTATTGTTTATTCTAGAATTGCAAATTTTAATTTTCTTTTACAATCAAACTTCTTAAAGCATTGTGTCTATGCCCGAGGCACAATGGCTAATTTGTTAGGGGTTTGTCATTTTCATAAGCATATTCATATTCAATAGATCAATGGACTTTTTGCATTCAAATATTGCGCTCTTTATCTTTCCTGTCATTTTTCAAACAAGCTATGTTTCTTGCACACACTCACGTAACAATTTGTCGATCCATATCCACTCTGGATCCTGTTGGTAATGACTCTGCTACTGTTCATTATGACTTTGAAAATCCGATCTACCAAGCCGAGGATGGAAGCGAGGAAGATTGTGAAGTCCCTGGAGAACTTGCCCGACTACTGCAAGAAGAAAAGACTATACAGCCGCATGAGGAATCAATTGAAATTGTAAATCTGGGTACTGAAATAAACAAGAAAGAAGTCAGAGGTTTCTTGGGGCACTCGAATTACATTGCCCGATTCATTCCACACTTGACTGCTACCTGCAAACCCATCTTCAAATTACTGAGACAAAATCAAGAGATGGTATGGAATGATGAATGCCAAGAAGCTTATGACAAAATCAGGAAATATCGCCAAGAACCTCCAGTTCCGATGCCACCAGTTGAAGGAAGACCTTTAATTACGTATTTGACCGTGTTAGAAAATTCAATGAGGTGTGTTGGGGCAACATGACGAGTCTGGTCGAAAAGAGCATGCCATATACTGCCTTAGCAAAAGGTACCGACTGTGAAACAAGATACTCACAGCCCGAGAAAGCTTGCTGTGCTTTGGCCTGGGCTGCTCGCCGACTAAGACAGTATATGTTGAATCATACCACCTTATTGACTTCTAAGATGGATTCTATCAAATACATATTTGAGAAACCCGCCCTCTCCGGAAGAATAGCAAGATGGCAGATGATTTTAACAGAGTATGATATCCAATATACCACCCAAAAAGCAATCAAAGGAAGCGTGCTAGCTGATCATTTGGCTCATCAGGCCGTGAATGATTATCAGTCTATGAATTTTGAGTTCCCAGATGAGGATGTCATGCTTGTTACTGATTATGAAGAACCTGGACCGAATGTAGGACCCGAAGTGGGATCCCGATGGACTATGGTTTTTGATGGATCGTCTAACGCATTGGGCAACGGTATTGGCGTCGTGATCATTTCCCCCAAGGGTGGCCATACGCCTTTCACCGCTAGACTATGTTTTGAGTGTACCAACAATATGGCTGAGTATGAAGCATGTATTTTGGGACTCAGAGCTGCTATAGACCTGAGAATCAAGTTTTTGAGGGTGTATGGAGACTCAGCCTTAGTAATCAGTCAGGTCAAAGGAGAATGGGACACTAAACATCTGAACCTCATCCCCTATCGAGAGCAGGTGTTGACATTAATCCCATACTATTAAACCCGTGAAAATTGATTGAATTGTGGGAATGATGAAGATTTTATTTTTAAACCCATAAAATTTGATAGAATTTTGTGAATGATGAAAATGTTATTGTTATACCCATGAACTTCGATTGAATTGTAGGAATGATGAAAATGTTAATGTTAAACCCATGATCTTTGATTGAATTGTGGGAATGATGAAAATGTTACTATTAAATCCAAGAAATTTGACTGAATTGTGTGAGTGATGAAGATTTTGTTGTTAAACCCATGAAATTTGATTGAATTGTGTGAATGATGAAAATGTTGTTGTTAAACCCATGAAATTTGATTGAATTGTTGGAATGATGACAATGCTACTGTTAAACCCGTGAAAATTGATTGAATTGTGGGAATGATGAAATTGTTGCTCTTAAAACATTTAAAATTTGATTTAATTGGGTGAATGATGAAAACGCTGCTTTAAACCCATGGAATTTGATTGAATTGTTGGAATGATGAAAATGGTGTGGTTAAACCAATTAAATTTGATTGAATTGTGGGAATGATGAAAATGTTACTGTTAAACCCATGAAAATTGATTGAATTGTGGGAATGATGAAAATGTTGCTCTTAAAACCATAAAATTTAATTGAATTGAGTGAATGATGAAAACGCTGCTATTAAACCCATGGAATTTGATTGATTTGTGGGAATGATGAAAATGTTGTTGTTAAACCCATGAAATTTGTTTGAATTGTGTGAATGATGAAGATTTTATTTTTAAACCCACGAAATTTGATAAAATTTTTGTGAATGATGAAAATGTTATTGTTAAACCCATGAAATTTGATTGAATTGTGGGAATAATGAAAATGTTGCTACTAAATCCATGAAATTTGAACGAATTGTGTGAATTATGAAAATGGTGGTGTTAAACCCATAAAATTTGATTGAATTGTGGGAATGATGAAAATGTTATTGTTAAACCCATGAAATTTGAATGAATTGTGTGAATTATGAAAATGTTGTTGTTAAACCCATGAAATTTGATTTAATTGTGTGAATGATGAAAATGTTACTGTTAAACCTGTGAAAATTGATTGAATTGTGGGAATGATGAAATTGTTGCTCTTAAAACCATTAAAATTTGAATGAATTGAGTGAATGATGAAAACGCTGCTATTAAACCCGTGAAAATTGATTGATTTGTGGAAATGATGAAAATGTTGTTGTTAAACCCATGAAATTTGATAAAAGTTTGGGAATGATGAAAATATTGTTGTTAAACCCATGAAATTCCATTGAGTTGTGGGAATGATGAAAATTTTGTTGTTGAACCCATGAAATTTGATTGAATGGTGTGAATGATGAAAATGTTGTTGTTAAACCCATGTGATTTGATTGAATCGTGTAAATTATGAAAATGTTGCTACTAAACCCGTGAAATTTGATTGAATTGTGTCAATGATGAAAATGTTGTTGTTAAACCCATGAAAGTTGATTGAATTGTGAAAATGATGAAATTGTTGTTGTTAAACTCATGAAAATTGGTTAAAATGTGCGCATGATGAAATTGTTGTTGTTAAACCCAAGAAATTTGATTGAATTGTGTGAATGATGAAAATTTTGCTATTAAAACGATGAAATTTTATTGAATTGTGTGAATAATGAATATGTTGTTGTTAAACTCATGAAATTTGATAAAATTGTGGGATTGATGAAAATGTTGTTGTTAAACCCAGGAAACTTTATTGAATTGTGGGAAGGATGAAAATATTGTTGTTAAACCCATAAAATTTATTTAATTGTGTAAATGAAGAAAATGTTGCTGTTAAACCCATTCAATTTGATTGAATTGTGGGAATGATGAAAATGTTGGTGTTAAACCCATGAAATTTGATTGAATTGTGTGAACGATGAAGATATTGTTGTTAAACCCATGAAATTTGATTGAAATTTGTGAATGATGAAAATGTTGCTGTTAAACCCATGAAAATTGATTGAATTGTGGGAATGATGAAAACGTTACTGTTATACCTGTAAAAATTGATTGAATTGTGGGAATTTTAAAATTGTTGATCTTAAAACCATTAAAATTTGATTGAATTGAGTGAATGATGAAAACACTGCTATTAAACCCATGGGATTTGATTAAATTGTGGGAATGATGAAAATGTTGTTGTTAAACCAATGAAATTTGATTGAATTGTGGGAATGATGAAAATGTTACTGTTAAACCCATGAAAAATGATTGAGTTGTGGGAATGATGAAATTGTTGCTCTTAAAACCATAAAATTTGATTGAACTGAATGAATGATGAAAACGTTGCTATTAAACCCATGGAATTTGATTGAATTATGGGAATGATGAATATTCTGTTGTTAAACCCATGAAATTTGATTGAATTGTGTGAATGATGAAGATTTTGTAGTTAAACCCATGAAATTTGATTGAATTATGTGAATGATGAAAATTTTTATGTTAAACCCATGAAATTTGATTGAATTGTGGGAATGATGAAAATGTTACTATTAAACCCGTGAAAATTGATTGAATTGTGGGAATGATGAAGATTTTATTTTTAAACCCATAAAATTTGATAGAATTTTGTGAATGATGAAAATGTTATTGTTATACCCATGAAATTCGATTGAATTGTAGGAATGATGAAAATGTTAATGTTAAACCCATGATCTTTGATTGAATTGTGGGAATGATGAAAATGTTACTATTAAATCCAAGAAATTTGACTGAATTGTGTGAGTGATGAAGATTTTGTTGTTAAACCCATGAAATTTGATTGAATTGTGTGAATGATGAAAATGTTGTTGTTAAACCCATGAAATTTGATTGAATTGTGAGAATGATGACAATGCTACTGTTAAACCCGTGAAAATTGATTGAATTGTGGGAATGTCGAAATTGTTGCTCTTAAAACCTTTAAAATTTGATTTAATTGGGTGAATGATGAAAACGCTGCTATTAAACCCATGGAATTTGATTGAATTGTTGGAATGATGAAAATGTTGTTGTTAAACCAATTAAATTTGATTGAATTGTGGGAATGATGAAAATGTTACTGTTAAACCCATGAAAATTGATTGAATTGTGGGAATGATGAAAATGTTGCTCTTAAACCCATGAAATTTGTTTGAATTGTGTGAATGATGAAGATTTTATTTTTAAACCCACGAAATTTGATAAAAATTTTGTGAATGATGAAAATGTTATTGTTAAACCCATGAAATTTGATTGAATTGTGGGAATGATGAAAATGTTGCTACTAAATCCATGAAATTTGAACGAATTGTTTGAATTATGAAAATGGTGGTGTTAAACCCATAAAATTTGATTGAATTGTGGGAATGATGAAAATGTTATTGTTAAACCCATGAAATTTGAATGAATTGTGTGAATTATGAAAATGTTGTTGTTAAACCCATGAAATTTGATTGAATTGTGTGAATGATGAAAATGTTACTGTTAAACCTGTGAAAATTGATTGAATTGTGGGAATGATGAAATTGTTGCTCTTAAAACCATTAAAATTTGAATGAATTGAGTGAATGATGAAAACGCTGCTATTAAACCCGTGAAAATTGATTGATTTGTGGAAATGATGAAAATGTTGTTGTTAAACCCATGAAATTTGATAAAAGTTTGGGAATGATGAAAATGTTGTTGTTAAACCCATGAAATTCCATTGAGTTGTGGGAATGATGAAAATTTTGCTGTTGAACCCATGAAATTTGATTGAATGGTGGGAATGATGAAAATGTTGTTGTTAAACCCATTTAATTTGATTGAATCGTGTAAATTATGAAAATGTTGCTACTAAACCAGTGAAATTTGATTGAATTGTGTCAATGATGAAAATGTTGTTGTTAAACCCATGAAAGTTGATTGAATTGTGAAAATGAAATTGTTGTTGTTAAACTCATGAAAATTGGTTAAAATGTGCGCATGATGAAATTGTTGTTGTTAAACCCAAGAAATTTGATTGAATTGTGTGAATGATGAAAATTTTGCTATTAAAACGATGAAATTTTATTGAATTGTGTGAAGAATGAATATGTTGTTGTTAAACTCATGAAATTTGATAAAAATTGTGGGATTGATGAAAATGTTGTTGTTAAACCCAGGAAATTTTATTGAATTGTGGGAAGGATGAAAATATTGTTGTTATACCCATAAAATTTATTTAATTGTGTAAATGAAGAAAATGTTGTTGTTAAACCCATTCAATTTGATTGAATTGTGGGAATGATGAAAATGTTGATGTTAAACCCATGAAATTTGATTGAATTGTGTGAACGATGAAGATATTGTTGTTAAACCCATGAAATTTGATTGAAATTTGTGAATGATGAAAATGTTGCTGTTAAACCCATGAAAATTGATTGAATTGTGGGAATGATGAAAATGTTACTGTTATACCTGTGAAAATTGATTGAATTGTGGGAATGATAAAATTGTTGATCTTAAAACTATTAAAATTTGATTGAATTGAGTGAATGATGAAAACGCTGCTATTAAGCCCATGGGATTTGATTAAATTGTGGGAATGATGAAAATGTTGTTGTTGAACCAATGAAATTTGATTGAATTGTGGGAATGACGAAAATGTTACTGTTAAACCCATGAAAATTGATTGAGTTGTGGGAATGATGAAATTTGTTGCTCTTAAAACCATAAAATTTGATTGAATTGAATGAATGATGAAAACGCTGCTATTAAACCCATGGAATTTGATTGAATTGTGGGAATGATGAATATTTTGTTGTTAAACCCATGAAATTTGATTGAATTGTGTGAATGATGAAGATTTTGTAGTTAAACCCATGAAATTTTAATGAATTATGTGAATGATGAAAATGTTATTGTTAAACCCATGAAATTTGATTGAATTGTGGGAATGATGAAAATGTTACTATTAAACCCGTGAAAATTGATTGAATTGTGGGAATGATGAAGATTTTATTTTTAAACCCATAAAATTTGATAGAATTTTGTGAATGATGAAAATGTTATTGTTAAACCCATGAAATTCGATTGAATTGTAGGAATGATGAAAATGTTAATGTTAAACCCACGATCTTTGATTGAATTGTGGGAATGATGAAAATGTTGCTATTAAATCAAAGAAATTTGACTGAATTGTGTGGGTGATGAAGATTTTGTTGTTAAACCCATGAAATTTGATTGAATTGTGTGAATGATGAAAATGTTGTTGTTAAACCCATGAAATTTGATTGAATTGTGGGAATGATGACAATGCTATTGTTAAACCCGTGAAAATTGATTGAATTGTTGGAATGATGAAATTGTTGCTCTTAAAACCTTTAAAATTTGATTTAATTGGGTGAATGATGAAAACGCTGCTATTAAACCCATGGAATTTGATTGATTTGTGGGAATGATGAAAATGTTGTTGTTAAACCCATGAAATTTGTTTGAATTGTGTGAATGATGAAGATTTTATTTTTAAACCCACGAAATTTGATAAAATTTTTGTGAATGATGAAAATGTTATTGTTAAACCCATGAAATTTGATTGAATTGTGGGAATGATGAAAATGTTGCTACTAAATCCATGAAATTTGAACAAATTGTGTGAATTATGAAAATGGTGGTGTTAAACCCATAAAATTTGATTGAATTGTGGGAATGATGAAAATGTTATTGTTAAACCCATGAAATTTGATTCAATTGTGTGAATGATGAAAATGTTACTGTTAAACCTGTGAAAATTGATTGAATTGTGGGAATGATGAAATTGTTGCTCTTAAAACCATTAAAATTTGAATGAATTGAGTGAATGATGAAAACGCTGCTATTAAACCCGTGAAAATTGATTGATTTGTGGGAATGATGAAAATGTTGTTGTTAAACCCATGAAATTTGATAAAAGTTTGGGAATGATGAAAATGTTGTTGTTAAACCCATGAAATTCCATTGAGTTGTGGGAATGATGAAAATTTTGCTGTTGAACCCATGAAATTTTATTGAATGGTGGGAATGATGAAAATGTTGTTGTTAAACCCATGTAATTTGATTGAATCGTGTAAATTATGAAAATGTTGCTACTAAACCTGTGAAATTTGATTGAATTGTGTCAATGATGAAAATGTTGTTGTTAAACCCATGAAAGTTGATTGAATTGTGAAAATGATGAAATTGTTGTTTTTAAACCCAAGAAATTTGATTGAATTGTGTGAATGATGAAAATATTGCTATTAAAACGATGAAATTTTATTGAATTGTGTGAATAATGAATATGTTGTTGCTAAACTCATGAAATTTGATAAAATTGTGGGATTGATGAAAATGTTGTTGTTAAAGCCATAAAATTTATTTAATTGTGTAAATGAAGTAAATGTTGCTGTTAAACCCATTCAATTTGATTGAATTGTGGGAATGATGAAAATGTTGATGTTAAACCCATGAAATTTGATTGAATTGTGTGAACGATGAAGATATTGTTGTTAAACCCATGAAATTTGATTGAAATTTGTGAATGATGAAAATGTTGCTGTTAAACCCATGAAATTTGATTGAATTGTGGGAATGATGAAAATGTTACTGTTATACCTGTGAAAATTGATTGAATTGTGGGAATGATAAAATTGTTGATCTTAAAACCATTAAAATTTGATTGAATAGAGTGAATGATGAAAACGCTGCTATTAAACCCATGGAGTTTGATTGAATTGTGGGAATGATGAAAATGTTGTTGTTAAACCAATGAAATTTGATTGAATTGTGGGAATGATGAAAATGTTACTGTTAAACCCATGAAAATTGATTGAGTTGTGGGAATGATGAAATTGTTGCTCTTAAAACCATAAAATTTGATTGAATTGAATGAATGATGAAAACGCTGCTATTAAACCCATGGAATTCGATTGAATTGTGGGAATGATGAATATTTTGTTGTTAAACCCATGAAATTTGATTTAATTGTGTGAATGATGAAGATTTTGTTGTTAAACCCATGAAATTGGATTGAATTATGTGAATGATGAAAATGTTTATGTTAAACCCATGAAATTTTATTGAATTGTGGGAATGATGAAAATGTTACTATTAAACCCGTGAAAATTGATTGAATTGTGGGAATGATGAAATTGTTGGTCTTAAAACCATTAAAATTTAATTGAATTGAGTGAATGATGAAAACGCTGCTATTAAACCCATGGAGTTTGATTGAATTGTGGGAATGATGAAAATGTTGTTATTAAACACATGAAATTTGATTGAATTGTGTGAATGATGAAGATTTTATTTTTAAACCCATAAAATTTGATAGAATTTTGTGAATGATGAAAATGTTATTGTTAAACCCACGAAATTCGATTAAATTGTAGGAATGATGAAAATGTTAATGTTAAACCCATGATCTTTGATTGAATTGTGGGAATGATGAAAATGTTACTATTAAATCCAAGAAATTTGACTGAATTGTGTGAGTGATGAAGGTTTTGTTGTTAAACCCATGAAATTTGATTGAATTGTGTGAATGATGAAAATGTTGTTGTTAAACCCATGAAATTTGATTGAATTGTGGGAATGATGACAATGCTGCTGTTAAACCCGTGAAAATTGATTGAATTATGGAAATGATGAAATTGTTGCTCTTAAAACCTTTAAAATTTGATTTAATTGGGTGAATGATGAAAACGCTGCTATTAAACCCATGGAATTTGATTGAATTGTCGGAATGATGAAAATGTTGTTGTTAAATCAATTAAATTTGATTGAATTGTGGGAATGATGAAAATGTTACTGTTAAACCCATGAAAATTGATTGAATTGTGGGAATGATGAAAATGTTGCTCTTAAAACCATAAAATTTGATTGAAATGAGTGAATGATGAAAACGCTGCTATTAAACCCATGGAATTTGATTGATTTGTGGGAATGATGAAAATGTTGTTGTTAAACCCATGAAATTTGTTTGAATTGTGTGAATGATGAAGATTTTATTTTTAAACCCACGAAATTTGATAAAAATTTTGTGAATGATGAAAATGTTATTGTTAAACCCATCAAATTTGATTGAATTGTGGGAATGATGAAAATGTTGCTACTAAATCCATGAAATTTGAACGAATTGTGTGAATTATGAAAATGGTGGTGTTAAACCCATAAAATTTGATTGAATTGTGGGAATGATGAAAATGTTATTGTTAAACCCATGAAATTTGAATGAATTGTGTGAATTATGAAAATGTTGTTGTTAAACCCATGAAATTTGATTGAATTGTGTGAATGATGAAAATGTTACTGTTAAACCTGTGAAAATTGATTGAATTGTGGGAATGATGAAATTGGTACTCTTAAAACCATTAAAATTTGAATGAATTGAGTGAATGATGAAAACGCTGCTATTAAACCCGTGAAAATTGATTGATTTGTGGAAATGATGAAAATGTTGTTGTTAAACCCATGAAATTCCATTGAGTTGTGGGAATGATGAAAATTTTGTTGTTGAACCCATGAAATTTGATTGAATGGTGGGAATGATGAAAATGTTGTTGTTAAACCCATGTAATTTGATTGAATCGTGTAAATTATGAAAATGTTGCTACTAAACCCGTGAAATTTGATTGAATTGTGTCAATGATGAAAATATTGTTGTTAAACCCATGAAAGTTGATTGAATTGTGAAAATGATGAAATTGTTGTTGTTAAACTCATGAAAATTGGTTAAAATGTGCGCATGATGAAATTGTTGTTGTTAAACCCAAGAAATTTGATTGAATTGTGTGAATGATGAAAATTTTGCTATTAAAACGATGAAATTTTATTGAATTGTGTGAATAATAAATATGTTGTTGTTAAACTCATGAAATTTGATAAAATTGTGGGATTGATGAAAATGTTGTTGTTATAAACCCAGGAAATTTTATTGAATTGTGGGAAGGATGAAAATATTGTTGTTAAACCCATAAAATTTATTTAATTGTGTAAATGAAGTAAATGTTGCTGTTAAACCCATTCAATTTGATTGAATTGTGGGAATGATGAAAATGTTGATGTTAAACCCATGAAATTTGATTGAATTGTGTGAACGATGAAGATATTGTTGTTAAACCCATGAAATTTGATTGAAATTTGTGAATGATGAAAATGTTGTTGTTAAACCCATGAAATTTGATTGAATTGTGGGAATGATGAAAATGTTACTGTTATACCTGTGAAAATTGATTGAATTGTGGGAATGATAAAATTGTTGATCTTAAAACCATTAAAATTTGATTGAATTGAGTGAATGATGAAAACGCTGCTATTAAACCCATGGAGTTTGATTGAATTGTGGGAATGATGAAAATGTTGTTGTTAAACCAATGAAATTTGATTGAATTGTGGGAATGATGAAAATGTTACTGTTAAACCCATGAAAATTGATTGAGTTGTGGGAATGATGAAATTGTTGCTCTTAAAACCATAAAATTTGATTGAATTGAATGAATGATGAAAACGCTGCTATTAAACCCATGGAATTTGATTGAATTGTGGGAATGATGAATATTTTGTTGTTAAACCCATGAAATTTGATTTAATTGTGTGAATGATGAAGATTTTGTTGTTAAACCCATGAAATTGGATTGAATTATGTGAATGATGAAAATGTTTATGTTAAACCCATGAAATTTTATTGAATTGTGGGAATGATGAAAATGTTACTATTAAACCCGTGAAAATTGATTGAATTGTGGGAATGATGAAATTGTTGGTCTTAAAACCATTAAAATTTAATTGAATTGAGTGAATGATGAAAACGCTGCTATTAAACCCATGGAGTTTGATTGAATTGTGGGAATGATGAAAATGTTGTTATTAAACACATGAAATTTGATTGAATTGTGTGAATGATGAAGATTTTATTTTTAAACCCATAAAATTTGATAGAATTTTGTGAATGATGAAAATGTTATTGTTAAACCCACGAAATTCGATTAAATTGTAGGAATGATGAAAATGTTAATGTTAAACCCATGATCTTTGATTGAATTGTGGGAATGATGAAAATGTTACTATTAAATCCAAGAAATTTGACTGAATTGTGTGAGTGATGAAGGTTTTGTTGTTAAACCCATGAAATTTGATTGAATTGTGTGAATGATGAAAATGTTGTTGTTAAACCCATGAAATTTGATTGAATTGTGGGAATGATGACAATGCTGCTGTTAAACCCGTGAAAATTGATTGAATTATGGAAATGATGAAATTGTTGCTCTTAAAACCTTTAAAATTTGATTTAATTGGGTGAATGATGAAAACGCTGCTATTAAACCCATGGAATTTGATTGAATTGTCGGAATGATGAAAATGTTGTTGTTAAACCAATTAAATTTGATTGAATTGTGGGAATGATGAAAATGTTACTGTTAAACCCATGAAAATTGATTGAATTGTGGGAATGATGAAAATGTTGCTCTTAAAACCATAATATTTGATTGAAATAAGTGAATGATGAAAACGCTGCTATTAAACCCATGGAATTTGATTGATTTGTGGGAATGATGAAAATGTTGTTGTTAAACCCATGAAATTTGTTTGAATTGTGTGAATGATGAAGATTTTATTTTTAAACCCACGAAATTTGATAAAAATTTGTGAATGATGAAAATGTTATTGTTAAACCCATCAAATTTGATTGAATTGTGGGAATGATGAAAATGTTGCTACTAAATCCATGAAATTTGAACGAATTGTGTGAATTATGAAAATGGTGGTGTTAAACCCATAAAATTTGATTGAATTGTGGGAATGATGAAAATGTTATTGTTAAACCCATGAAATTTGAATGAATTGTGTGAATTATGAAAATGTTGTTGTTAAACCCATGAAATTTGATTGAATTGTGTGAATGATGATAATGTTACTGTTAAACCTGTGAAAATTGAATGAATTGTGGGAATGATGAAATTGGTACTCTTAAAACCATTAAAATTTGAATGAATTGAGTGAATGATGAAAACGCTGCTATTAAACCCGTTAAAATTGATTGATTTGTGGAAATGATGAAAATGTTGTTGTTAAACCCATGAAATTTGATAAAAGTTTGGGAATGATGAAAATTTTGCTGTTGAACCCATGAAATTTGATTGAATGGTGGGAATGATGAAAATGTTGTTGTTAAACCCATGTAATTTGATTGAATCGTGTAAATTATGAAAATGTTGCTACTAAACCCGTGAAATTTGATTGAATTGTGTCAATGATGAAAATGTTGTTGTTAAACCCATGAAAGTTGATTGAATTGTGAAAATGATGAAATTGTTGTTGTTAAACTCATGAAAATTGGTTAAAATGTGCGCATGATGAAATTGTTGTTGTTAAACCAAGAAATTTGATTGAATTGTGTGAATGATGAAAATTTTGCTATTAAAACGATGAAATTTTATTGAATTGTGTGAATAATAAATATGTTGTTGTTAAACTCATGAAATTTGATAAAATTGTGGGATTGATGAAAATGTTGTTGTTATAAACCCAGGAAATTTTATTGAATTGTGGGAAGGATGAAAATATTGTTGTTAAACCCATAAAATTTATTTAATTGTGTAAATGAAGTAAATGTTGCTGTTAAACCCATTCAATTTGATTGAATTGTGGGAATGATGAAAATGTTGATGTTAAACCCATGAAATTTGATTGAATTGTGTGAACGATGAAGATATTGTTGTTAAACCCATGAAATTTGATTGAAATTTGTGAATGATGAAAATGTTGCTGTTAAACCCATGAAATTTGATTGAATTGTGGGAATGATGAAAATGTTACTGTTATACCTGTGAAAATTGATTGAATTGTGGGAATGATAAAATTGTTGATCTTAAAACCATTAAAATTTGATTGAATTGAGTGAATGATGAAAACGCTGCTATTAAACCCATGGAGTTTGATTGAATTGTGGGAATGATGAAAATGTTGTTGTTAAACCAATGAAATTTGATTGAATTGTGGGAATGATGAAAATGTTACTGTTAAACCCATGAAAATTGATTGAGTTGTGGGAATGATGAAATTGTTGCTCTTAAAACCATAAAATTTGATTGAATTGAATGAATGATGAAAACGCTGCTATTAAACCCATGGAATTTGATTGAATTGTGGGAATGATGAATATTTTGTTGTTAAACCCATGAAATTTGATTTAATTGTGTGAATGATGAAGATTTTGTTGTTAAACCCATGAAATTGGATTGAATTATGTGAATGATGAAAATGTTTATGTTAAACCCATGAAATTTTATTGAATTGTGGGAATGATGAAAATGTTACTATTAAACCCGTGAAAATTGATTGAATTGTGGGAATGATGAAATTGTTGGTCTTAAAACCATTAAAATTTAATTGAATTGAGTGAATGATGAAAACGCTGCTATTAAACCCATGGAGTTTGATTGAATTGTGGGAATGATGAAAATGTTGTTATTAAACACATGAAATTTGATTGAATTGTGTGAATGATGAAGATTTTATTTTTAAACCCATAAAATTTGATAGAATTTTGTGAATGATGAAAATGTTATTGTTAAACCCACGAAATTCGATTAAATTGTAGGAATGATGAAAATGTTAATGTTAAACCCATGATCTTTGATTGAATTGTGGGAATGATGAAAATGTTACTATTAAATCCAAGAAATTTGACTGAATTGTGTGAGTGATGAAGGTTTTGTTGTTAAACCCATGAAATTTGATTGAATTGTGTGAATGATGAAAATGTTGTTGTTAAACCCATGAAATTTGATTGAATTGTGGGAATGATGACAATGCTGCTGTTAAACCCGTGAAAATTGATTGAATTATGGAAATGATGAAATTGTTGCTCTTAAAACCTTTAAAATTTGATTTAATTGGGTGAATGATGAAAACGCTGCTATTAAACCCATGGAATTTGATTGAATTGTCGGAATGATGAAAATGTTGTTGTTAAACCAATTAAATTTGATTGAATTGTGGGAATGATGAAAATGTTACTGTTAAACCCATGAAAATTGATTGAATTGTGGGAATGATGAAAATGTTGCTCTTAAAACCATAAAATTTGATTGAAATGAGTGAATGATGAAAACGCTGCTATTAAACCCATGGAATTTGATTGATTTGTGGGAATGATGAAAATGTTGTTGTTAAACCCATGAAATTTGTTTGAATTGTGTGAATGATGAAGATTTTATTTTTAAACCCACGAAATTTGATAAAAAATTTGTGAATGATGAAAATGTTATTGTTAAACCCATCAAATTTGATTGAATTGTGGGAATGATGAAAATGTTGCTACTAAATCCATGAAATTTGAACGAATTGTGTGAATTATGAAAATGGTGGTGTTAAACCCATAAAATTTGATTGAATTGTGGGAATGATGAAAATGTTATTGTTAAACCCATGAAATTTGAATGAATTGTGTGAATTATGAAAATGTTGTTGTTAAACCCATGAAATTTGATTGAATTGTGTGAATGATGAAAATGTTACTGTTAAACCTGTGAAAATTGAATGAATTGTGGGAATGATGAAATTGGTACTCTTAAAACCATTAAAATTTGAATGAATTGAGTGAATGATGAAAACGCTGCTATTAAACCCGTTAAAATTGATTGATTTGTGGAAATGATGAAAATGTTGTTGTTAAACCCATGAAATTTGATAAAAGTTTGGGAATGATGAAATTTTGCTGTTGAACCCATGAAATTTGATTGAATGGTGGGAATGATGAAAATGTTGTTGTTAAACCCATGTAATTTGATTGAATCGTGTAAATTATGAAAATGTTGCTACTAAACCCGTGAAATTTGATTGAATTGTGTCAATGATGAAAATGTTGTTGTTAAACCCATGAAAGTTGATTGAATTGTGAAAATGATGAAATTGTTGTTGTTAAACTCATGAAAATTGGTTAAAATGTGCGCATGATGAAATTGTTGTTGTTAAACCCAAGAAATTTGATTGAATTGTGTGAATGATGAAAATTTTGCTATTAAAACGATGAAATTTTATTGAATTGTGTGAATAATAAATATGTTGTTGTTAAACTCATGAAATTTGATAAAATTGTGGGATTGATGAAAATGTTGTTGTTATAAACCCAGAAATTTTATTGAATTGTGGGAAGGATGAAAATATTGTTGTTAAACCCATAAAATTTATTTAATTGTGTAAATGAAGTAAATGTTGCTGTTAAACCCATTCAATTTGATTGAATTGTGGGAATGATGAAAATGTTGATGTTAAACCCATGAAATTTGATTGAATTGTGTGAACGATGAAGATATTGTTGTTAAACCCATGAAATTTGATTGAAATTTGTGAATGATGAAAATGTTGTTGTTAAACCCATGAAATTTGATTGAATTGTGGGAATGATGAAAATGTTACTGTTATACCTGTGAAAATTGATTGAATTGTGGGAATGATAAAATTGTTGATCTTAAAACCATTAAAATTTGATTGAATTGAGTGAATGATGAAAACGCTGCTATTAAACCCATGGAGTTTGATTGAATTGTGGGAATGATGAAAATGTTGTTGTTAAACCAATGAAATTTGATTGAATTGTGGGAATGATGAAAATGTTACTGTTAAACCCATGAAAATTGATTGAGTTGTGGGAATGATGAAATTGTTGCTCTTAAAACCATAAAATTTGATTGAATTGAATGAATGATGAAAACGCTGCTATTAAACCCATGGAATTTGATTGAATTGTGGGAATGATGAATATTTTGTTGTTAAACCCATGAAATTTGATTTAATTGTGTGAATGATGAAGATTTTGTTGTTAAACCCATGAAATTGGATTGAATTATGTGAATGATGAAAATGTTTATGTTAAACCCATGAAATTTTATTGAATTGTGGGAATGATGAAAATGTTACTATTAAACCCGTGAAAATTGATTGAATTGTGGGAATGATGAAATTGTTGGTCTTAAAACCATTAAAATTTAATTGAATTGAGTGAATGATGAAAACGCTGCTATTAAACCCATGGAGTTTGATTGAATTGTGGGAATGATGAAAATGTTGTTATTAAACACATGAAATTTGATTGAATTGTGTGAATGATGAAGATTTTATTTTTAAACCCATAAAATTTGATAGAATTTTGTGAATGATGAAAATGTTATTGTTAAACCCACGAAATTCGATTAAATTGTAGGAATGATGAAAATGTTAATGTTAAACCCATGATCTTTGATTGAATTGTGGGAATGATGAAAATGTTACTATTAAATCCAAGAAATTTGACTGAATTGTGTGAGTGATGAAGGTTTTGTTGTTAAACCCATGAAATTTGATTGAATTGTGTGAATGATGAAAATGTTGTTGTTAAACCCATGAAATTTGATTGAATTGTGGGAATGATGACAATGCTGCTGTTAAACCCGTGAAAATTGATTGAATTATGGAAATGATGAAATTGTTGCTCTTAAAACCTTTAAAATTTGATTTAATTGGGTGAATGATGAAAACGCTGCTATTAAACCCATGGAATTTGATTGAATTGTCGGAATGATGAAAATGTTGTTGTTAAACCAATTAAATTTGATTGAATTGTGGGAATGATGAAAATGTTACTGTTAAACCCATGAAAATTGATTGAATTGTGGGAATGATGAAAATGTTGCTCTTAAAACCATAAAATTTGATTGAAATGAGTGAATGATGAAAACGCTGCTATTAAACCCATGGAATTTGATTGATTTGTGGGAATGATGAAAATGTTGTTGTTAAACCCATGAAATTTGTTTGAATTGTGTGAATGATGAAGATTTTATTTTTAAACCCACGAAATTTGATAAAAATTTGTGAATGATGAAAATGTTATTGTTAAACCCATCAAATTTGATTGAATTGTGGGAATGATGAAAATGTTGCTACTAAATCCATGAAATTTGAACGAATTGTGTGAATTATGAAAATGGTGGTGTTAAACCCATAAAATTTGATTGAATTGTGGGAATGATGAAAATGTTATTGTTAAACCCATGAAATTTGAATGAATTGTGTGAATTATGAAAATGTTGTTGTTAAACCCATGAAATTTGATTGAATTGTGTGAATGATGAAAATGTTACTGTTAAACCTGTGAAAATTGATTGAATTGTGGGAATGATGAAATTGGTACTCTTAAAACCATTAAAATTTGAATGAATTGAGTGAATGATGAAAACGCTGCTATTAAACCCGTTAAAATTGATTGATTTGTGGAAATGATGAAAATGTTGTTGTTAAACCCATGAAATTTGATAAAAGTTTGGGAATGATGAAAATTTTGCTGTTGAACCCATGAAATTTGATTGAATGGTGGGAATGATGAAAATGTTGTTGTTAAACCCATGTAATTTGATTGAATCGTGTAAATTATGAAAATGTTGCTACTAAACCCGTGAAATTTGATTGAATTGTGTCAATGATGAAAATGTTGTTGTTAAACCCATGAAAGTTGATTGAATTGTGAAAATGATGAAATTGTTGTTGTTAAACTCATGAAAATTGGTTAAAATGTGCGCATGATGAAATTGTTGTTGTTAAACCCAAGAAATTTGATTGAATTGTGTGAATGATGAAAATTTTGCTATTAAAACGATGAAATTTTATTGAATTGTGTGAATAATAAATATGTTGTTGTTAAACTCATGAAATTTGATAAAATTGTGGGATTGATGAAAATGTTGTTGTTATAAACCCAGGAAATTTTATTGAATTGTGGGAAGGATGAAAATATTGTTGTTAAACCCATAAAATTTATTTAATTGTGTAAATGAAGTAAATGTTGCTGTTAAACCCATTCAATTTGATTGAATTGTGGGAATGATGAAAATGTTGATGTTAAACCCATGAAATTTGATTGAATTGTGTGAACGATGAAGATATTGTTGTTAAACCCATGAAATTTGATTGAAATTTGTGAATGATGAAAATGTTGTTGTTAAACCCATGAAATTTGATTGAATTGTGGGAATGATGAAAATGTTACTGTTATACCTGTGAAAATTGATTGAATTGTGGGAATGATAAAATTGTTGATCTTAAAACCATTAAAATTTGATTGAATTGAGTGAATGATGAAAACGCTGCTATTAAACCCATGGAGTTTGATTGAATTGTGGGAATGATGAAAATGTTGTTGTTAAACCAATGAAATTTGATTGAATTGTGGGAATGATGAAAATGTTACTGTTAAACCCATGAAAATTGATTGAGTTGTGGGAATGATGAAATTGTTGCTCTTAAAACCATAAAATTTGATTGAATTGAATGAATGATGAAAACGCTGCTATTAAACCCATGGAATTTGATTGAATTGTGGGAATGATGAATATTTTGTTGTTAAACCCATGAAATTTGATTTAATTGTGTGAATGATGAAGATTTTGTTGTTAAACCCATGAAATTGGATTGAATTATGTGAATGATGAAAATGTTTATGTTAAACCCATGAAATTTTATTGAATTGTGGGAATGATGAAAATGTTACTATTAAACCCGTGAAAATTGATTGAATTGTGGGAATGATGAAATTGTTGGTCTTAAAACCATTAAAATTTAATTGAATTGAGTGAATGATGAAAACGCTGCTATTAAACCCATGGAGTTTGATTGAATTGTGGGAATGATGAAAATGTTGTTATTAAACACATGAAATTTGATTGAATTGTGTGAATGATGAAGATTTTATTTTTAAACCCATAAAATTTGATAGAATTTTGTGAATGATGAAAATGTTATTGTTAAACCCACGAAATTCGATTAAATTGTAGGAATGATGAAAATGTTAATGTTAAACCCATGATCTTTGATTGAATTGTGGGAATGATGAAAATGTTACTATTAAATCCAAGAAATTTGACTGAATTGTGTGAGTGATGAAGGTTTTGTTGTTAAACCCATGAAATTTGATTGAATTGTGTGAATGATGAAAATGTTGTTGTTAAACCCATGAAATTTGATTGAATTGTGGGAATGATGACAATGCTGCTGTTAAACCCGTGAAAATTGATTGAATTATGGAAATGATGAAATTGTTGCTCTTAAAACCTTTAAAATTTGATTTAATTGGGTGAATGATGAAAACGCTGCTATTAAACCCATGGAATTTGATTGAATTGTCGGAATGATGAAAATGTTGTTGTTAAACCAATTAAATTTGATTGAATTGTGGGAATGATGAAAATGTTACTGTTAAACCCATGAAAATTGATTGAATTGTGGGAATGATGAAAATGTTGCTCTTAAAACCATAAAATTTGATTGAAATGAGTGAATGATGAAAACGCTGCTATTAAACCCATGGAATTTGATTGATTTGTGGGAATGATGAAAATGTTGTTGTTAAACCCATGAAATTTGTTTGAATTGTGTGAATGATGAAGATTTTATTTTTAAACCCACGAAATTTGATAAAAATTTGTGAATGATGAAAATGTTATTGTTAAACCCATCAAATTTGATTGAATTGTGGGAATGATGAAAATGTTGCTACTAAATCCATGAAATTTGAACGAATTGTGTGAATTATGAAAATGGTGGTGTTAAACCCATAAAATTTGATTGAATTGTGGGAATGATGAAAATGTTATTGTTAAACCCATGAAATTTGAATGAATTGTGTGAATTATGAAAATGTTGTTGTTAACCCATGAAATTTGATTGAATTGTGTGAATGATGAAAATGTTACTGTTAAACCTGTGAAAATTGATTGAATTGTGGGAATGATGAAATTGGTACTCTTAAAACCATTAAAATTTGAATGAATTGAGTGAATGATGAAAACGCTGCTATTAAACCCGTGAAAATTGATTGATTTGTGGAAATGATGAAAATGTTGTTGTTAAACCCATGAAATTTGATAAAAGTTTGGGAATGATGAAAATGTTGTTGTTAAACCCATGAAATTCCATTGAGTTGTGGGAATGATGAAAATTTTGCTGTTGAACCCATGAAATTTGATTGAATGGTGGGAATGATGAAAATGTTGTTGTTAAACCCATGTAATTTGATTGAATCGTGTAAATTATGAAAATGTTGCTACTAAACCCGTGAAATTTGATTGAATTGTGTCAATGATGAAAATGTTGTTGTTAAACCCATGAAAGTTGATTGAATTGTGAAAATGATGAAATTGTTGTTGTTAAACTCATGAAAATTGGTTAAAATGTGCGCATGATGAAATTGTTGTTGTTAAACCCAAGAAATTTGATTGAATTGTGTGAATGATGAAAATTTTGCTATTAAAACGATGAAATTTTATTGAATTGTGTGAATAATAAATATGTTGTTGTTAAACTCATGAAATTTGATAAAATTGTGGGATTGATGAAAATGTTGTTGTTATAAACCCAGGAAATTTTATTGAATTGTGGGAAGGATGAAAATATTGTTGTTAAACCCATAAAATTTATTTAATTGTGTAAATGAAGTAAATGTTGCTGTTAAACCCATTCAATTTGATTGAATTGTGGGAATGATGAAAATGTTGATGTTAAACCCATGAAATTTGATTGAATTGTGTGAACGATGAAGATATTGTTGTTAAACCCATGAAATTTGATTGAAATTTGTGAATGATGAAAATGTTGTTGTTAAACCCATGAAATTTGATTGAATTGTGGGAATGATGAAAATGTTACTGTTATACCTGTGAAAATTGATTGAATTGTGGGAATGATAAAATTGTTGATCTTAAAACCATTAAAATTTGATTGAATTGAGTGAATGATGAAAACGCTGCTATTAAACCCATGGAGTTTGATTGAATTGTGGGAATGATGAAAATGTTGTTGTTAAACCAATGAAATTTGATTGAATTGTGGGAATGATGAAAATGTTACTGTTAAACCCATGAAAATTGATTGAGTTGTGGGAATGATGAAATTGTTGCTCTTAAAACCATAAAATTTGATTGAATTGAATGAATGATGAAAACGCTGCTATTAAACCCATGGAATTTGATTGAATTGTGGGAATGATGAATATTTTGTTGTTAAACCCATGAAATTTGATTTAATTGTGTGAATGATGAAGATTTTGTTGTTAAACCCATGAAATTGGATTGAATTATGTGAATGATGAAAATGTTTATGTTAAACCCATGAAATTTTATTGAATTGTGGGAATGATGAAAATGTTACTATTAAACCCGTGAAAATTGATTGAATTGTGGGAATGATGAAATTGTTGGTCTTAAAACCATTAAAATTTAATTGAATTGAGTGAATGATGAAAACGCTGCTATTAAACCCATGGAGTTTGATTGAATTGTGGGAATGATGAAAATGTTGTTATTAAACACATGAAATTTGATTGAATTGTGTGAATGATGAAGATTTTATTTTTAAACCCATAAAATTTGATAGAATTTTGTGAATGATGAAAATGTTATTGTTAAACCCACGAAATTCGATTAAATTGTAGGAATGATGAAAATGTTAATGTTAAACCCATGATCTTTGATTGAATTGTGGGAATGATGAAAATGTTACTATTAAATCCAAGAAATTTGACTGAATTGTGTGAGTGATGAAGGTTTTGTTGTTAAACCCATGAAATTTGATTGAATTGTGTGAATGATGAAAATGTTGTTGTTAAACCCATGAAATTTGATTGAATTGTGGGAATGATGACAATGCTGCTGTTAAACCCGTGAAAATTGATTGAATTATGGAAATGATGAAATTGTTGCTCTTAAAACCTTTAAAATTTGATTTAATTGGGTGAATGATGAAAACGCTGCTATTAAACCCATGGAATTTGATTGAATTGTCGGAATGATGAAAATGTTGTTGTTAAACCAATTAAATTTGATTGAATTGTGGGAATGATGAAAATGTTACTGTTAAACCCATGAAAATTGATTGAATTGTGGGAATGATGAAAATGTTGCTCTTAAAACCATAAAATTTGATTGAAATGAGTGAACGATGAAAACGCTGCTATTAAACCCATGGAATTTGATTGATTTGTGGGAATGATGAAAATGTTGTTGTTAAACCCATGAAATTTGTTTGAATTGTGTGAATGATGAAGATTTTATTTTTAAACCCACGAAATTTGATAAAAATTTTGTGAATGATGAAAATGTTATTGTTAAACCCATCAAATTTGATTGAATTGTGGGAATGATGAAAATGTTGCTACTAAATCCATGAAATTTGAACGAATTGTGTGAATTATGAAAATGGTGGTGTTAAACCCATAAAATTTGATTGAATTGTGGGAATGATGAAAATGTTATTGTTAAACCCATGAAATTTGAATGAATTGTGTGAATTATGAAAATGTTGTTGTTAAACCCATGAAATTTGATTGAATTGTGTGAATGATGAAAATGTTACTGTTAAACCTGTGAAAATTGATTGAATTGTGGGAATGATGAAATTGGTACTCTTAAAACCATTAAAATTTGAATGAATTGAGTGAATGATGAAAACGCTGCTATTAAACCCGTGAAAATTGATTGATTTGTGGAAATGATGAAAATGTTGTTGTTAAACCCATGAAATTTGATAAAAGTTTGGGAATGATGAAAATGTTGTTGTTAAACCCATGAAATTCCATTGAGTTGTGGGAATGATGAAAATTTTGCTGTTGAACCCATGAAATTTGATTGAATGGTGGGAATGATGAAAATGTTGTTGTTAAACCCATGTAATTTGATTGAATCGTGTAAATTATGAAAATGTTGCTACTAAACCCGTGAAATTTGATTGAATTGTGTCAATGATGAAAATGTTGTTGTTAAACCCATGAAAGTTGATTGAATTGTGAAAATGATGAAATTGTTGTTGTTAAACTCATGAAAATTGGTTAAAATGTGCGCATGATGAAATTGTTGTTGTTAAACCCAAGAAATTTGATTGAATTGTGTGAATGATGAAATTTTGCTATTAAAACGATGAAATTTTATTGAATTGTGTGAATAATAAATATGTTGTTGTTAAACTCATGAAATTTGATAAAATTGTGGGATTGATGAAAATGTTGTTGTTATAAACCCAGGAAATTTTATTGAATTGTGGGAAGGATGAAAATATTGTTGTTAAACCCATAAAATTTATTTAATTGTGTAAATGAAGTAAATGTTGCTGTTAAACCCATTCAATTTGATTGAATTGTGGGAATGATGAAAATGTTGATGTTAAACCCATGAAATTTGATTGAATTGTGTGAACGATGAAGATATTGTTGTTAAACCCATGAAATTTGATTGAAATTTGTGAATGATGAAAATGTTGTTGTTAAACCCATGAAATTTGATTGAATTGTGGGAATGATGAAAATGTTACTGTTATACCTGTGAAAATTGATTGAATTGTGGGAATGATAAAATTGTTGATCTTAAAACCATTAAAATTTGATTGAATTGAGTGAATGATGAAAACGCTGCTATTAAACCCATGGAGTTTGATTGAATTGTGGGAATGATGAAAATGTTGTTGTTAAACCAATGAAATTTGATTGAATTGTGGGAATGATGAAAATGTTACTGTTAAACCCATGAAAATTGATTGAGTTGTGGGAATGATGAAATTGTTGCTCTTAAAACCATAAAATTTGATTGAATTGAATGAATGATGAAAACGCTGCTATTAAACCCATGGAATTTGATTGAATTGTGGGAATGATGAATATTTTGTTGTTAAACCCATGAAATTTGATTTAATTGTGTGAATGATGAAGATTTTGTTGTTAAACCCATGAAATTGGATTGAATTATGTGAATGATGAAAATGTTTATGTTAAACCCATGAAATTTTATTGAATTGTGGGAATGATGAAAATGTTACTATTAAACCCGTGAAAATTGATTGAATTGTGGGAATGATGAAATTGTTGGTCTTAAAACCATTAAAATTTAATTGAATTGAGTGAATGATGAAAACGCTGCTATTAAACCCATGGAGTTTGATTGAATTGTGGGAATGATGAAAATGTTGTTATTAAACACATGAAATTTGATTGAATTGTGTGAATGATGAAGATTTTATTTTTAAACCCATAAAATTTGATAGAATTTTGTGAATGATGAAAATGTTATTGTTAAACCCACGAAATTCGATTAAATTGTAGGAATGATGAAAATGTTAATGTTAAACCCATGATCTTTGATTGAATTGTGGGAATGATGAAAATGTTACTATTAAATCCAAGAAATTTGACTGAATTGTGTGAGTGATGAAGGTTTTGTTGTTAAACCCATGAAATTTGATTGAATTGTGTGAATGATGAAAATGTTGTTGTTAAACCCATGAAATTTGATTGAATTGTGGGAATGATGACAATGCTGCTGTTAAACCCGTGAAAATTGATTGAATTATGGAAATGATGAAATTGTTGCTCTTAAAACCTTTAAAATTTGATTTAATTGGGTGAATGATGAAAACGCTGCTATTAAACCCATGGAATTTGATTGAATTGTCGGAATGATGAAAATGTTGTTGTTAAACCAATTAAATTTGATTGAATTGTGGGAATGATGAAAATGTTACTGTTAAACCCATGAAAATTGATTGAATTGTGGGAATGATGAAAATGTTGCTCTTAAAACCATAAAATTTGATTGAAATGAGTGAACGATGAAAACGCTGCTATTAAACCCATGGAATTTGATTGATTTGTGGGAATGATGAAAATGTTGTTGTTAAACCCATGAAATTTGTTTGAATTGTGTGAATGATGAAGATTTTATTTTTAAACCCACGAAATTTGATAAAAATTTTGTGAATGATGAAAATGTTATTGTTAAACCCATCAAATTTGATTGAATTGTGGGAATGATGAAAATGTTGCTACTAAATCCATGAAATTTGAACGAATTGTGTGAATTATGAAAATGGTGGTGTTAAACCCATAAAATTTGATTGAATTGTGGGAATGATGAAAATGTTATTGTTAAACCCATGAAATTTGAATGAATTGTGTGAATTATGAAAATGTTGTTGTTAAACCCATGAAATTTGATTGAATTGTGTGAATGATGAAAATGTTACTGTTAAACCTGTGAAAATTGATTGAATTGTGGGAATGATGAAATTGGTACTCTTAAAACCATAAAATTTGAATGAATTGAGTGAATGATGAAAACGCTGCTATTAAACCCGTGAAAATTGATTGATTTGTGGAAATGATGAAAATGTTGTTGTTAAACCCATGAAATTTGATAAAAGTTTGGGAATGATGAAAATGTTGTTGTTAAACCCATGAAATTCCATTGAGTTGTGGGAATGATGAAAATTTTGCTGTTGAACCCATGAAATTTGATTGAATGGTGGGAATGATGAAAATGTTGTTGTTAAACCCATGTAATTTGATTGAATCGTGTAAATTATGAAAATGTTGCTACTAAACCCGTGAAATTTGATTGAATTGTGTCAATGATGAAAATGTTGTTGTTAAACCCATGAAAGTTGATTGAATTGTGAAAATGATGAAATTGTTGTTGTTAAACTCATGAAAATTGGTTAAAATGTGCGCATGATGAAATTGTTGTTGTTAAACCCAAGAAATTTGATTGAATTGTGTGAATGATGAAAATTTTGCTATTAAAACGATGAAATTTTATTGAATTGTGTGAATAATAAATATGTTGTTGTTAAACTCATGAAATTTGATAAAATTGTGGGATTGATGAAAATGTTGTTGTTATAAACCCAGGAAATTTTATTGAATTGTGGGAAGGATGAAAATATTGTTGTTAAACCCATAAATTTATTTAATTGTGTAAATGAAGTAAATGTTGCTGTTAAACCCATTCAATTTGATTGAATTGTGGGAATGATGAAAATGTTGATGTTAAACCCATGAAATTTGATTGAATTGTGTGAACGATGAAGATATTGTTGTTAAACCCATGAAATTTGATTGAAATTTGTGAATGATGAAAATGTTGTTGTTAAACCCATGAAATTTGATTGAATTGTGGGAATGATGAAAATGTTACTGTTATACCTGTGAAAATTGATTGAATTGTGGGAATGATAAAATTGTTGATCTTAAAACCATTAAAATTTGATTGAATTGAGTGAATGATGAAAACGCTGCTATTAAACCCATGGAGTTTGATTGAATTGTGGGAATGATGAAAATGTTGTTGTTAAACCAATGAAATTTGATTGAATTGTGGGAATGATGAAAATGTTACTGTTAAACCCATGAAAATTGATTGAGTTGTGGGAATGATGAAATTGTTGCTCTTAAAACCATAAAATTTGATTGAATTGAATGAATGATGAAAACGCTGCTATTAAACCCATGGAATTTGATTGAATTGTGGGAATGATGAATATTTTGTTGTTAAACCCATGAAATTTGATTTAATTGTGTGAATGATGAAGATTTTGTTGTTAAACCCATGAAATTGGATTGAATTATGTGAATGATGAAAATGTTTATGTTAAACCCATGAAATTTTATTGAATTGTGGGAATGATGAAAATGTTACTATTAAACCCGTGAAAATTGATTGAATTGTGGGAATGATGAAATTGTTGGTCTTAAAACCATTAAAATTTAATTGAATTGAGTGAATGATGAAAACGCTGCTATTAAACCCATGGAGTTTGATTGAATTGTGGGAATGATGAAAATGTTGTTATTAAACACATGAAATTTGATTGAATTGTGTGAATGATGAAGATTTTATTTTTAAACCCATAAAATTTGATAGAATTTTGTGAATGATGAAAATGTTATTGTTAAACCCACGAAATTCGATTAAATTGTAGGAATGATGAAAATGTTAATGTTAAACCCATGATCTTTGATTGAATTGTGGGAATGATGAAAATGTTACTATTAAATCCAAGAAATTTGACTGAATTGTGTGAGTGATGAAGGTTTTGTTGTTAAACCCATGAAATTTGATTGAATTGTGTGAATGATGAAAATGTTGTTGTTAAACCCATGAAATTTGATTGAATTGTGGGAATGATGACAATGCTGCTGTTAAACCCGTGAAAATTGATTGAATTATGGAAATGATGAAATTGTTGCTCTTAAAACCTTTAAAATTTGATTTAATTGGGTGAATGATGAAAACGCTGCTATTAAACCCATGGAATTTGATTGAATTGTCGGAATGATGAAAATGTTGTTGTTAAACCAATTAAATTTGATTGAATTGTGGGAATGATGAAAATGTTACTGTTAAACCCATGAAAATTGATTGAATTGTGGGAATGATGAAAATGTTGCTCTTAAAACCATAAAATTTGATTGAAATGAGTGAACGATGAAAACGCTGCTATTAAACCCATGGAATTTGATTGATTTGTGGGAATGATGAAAATGTTGTTGTTAAACCCATGAAATTTGTTTGAATTGTGTGAATGATGAAGATTTTATTTTTAAACCCACGAAATTTGATAAAAATTTTGTGAATGATGAAAATGTTATTGTTAAACCATCAAATTTGATTGAATTGTGGGAATGATGAAAATGTTGCTACTAAATCCATGAAATTTGAACGAATTGTGTGAATTATGAAAATGGTGGTGTTAAACCCATAAAATTTGATTGAATTGTGGGAATGATGAAAATGTTATTGTTAAACCCATGAAATTTGAATGAATTGTGTGAATTATGAAAATGTTGTTGTTAAACCCATGAAATTTGATTGAATTGTGTGAATGATGAAAATGTTACTGTTAAACCTGTGAAAATTGATTGAATTGTGGGAATGATGAAATTGGTACTCTTAAAACCATTAAAATTTGAATGAATTGAGTGAATGATGAAAACGCTGCTATTAAACCCGTGAAAATTGATTGATTTGTGGAAATGATGAAAATGTTGTTGTTAAACCCATGAAATTTGATAAAAGTTTGGGAATGATGAAAATGTTGTTGTTAAACCCATGAAATTCCATTGAGTTGTGGGAATGATGAAAATTTTGCTGTTGAACCCATGAAATTTGATTGAATGGTGGGAATGATGAAAATGTTGTTGTTAAACCCATGTAATTTGATTGAATCGTGTAAATTATGAAAATGTTGCTACTAAACCCGTGAAATTTGATTGAATTGTGTCAATGATGAAAATGTTGTTGTTAAACCCATGAAAGTTGATTGAATTGTGAAAATGATGAAATTGTTGTTGTTAAACTCATGAAAATTGGTTAAAATGTGCGCATGATGAAATTGTTGTTGTTAAACCCAAGAAATTTGATTGAATTGTGTGAATGATGAAAATTTTGCTATTAAAACGATGAAATTTTATTGAATTGTGTGAATAATAAATATGTTGTTGTTAAACTCATGAAATTTGATAAAATTGTGGGATTGATGAAAATGTTGTTGTTATAAACCCAGGAAATTTTATTGAATTGTGGGAAGGATGAAAATATTGTTGTTAAACCCATAAAATTTATTTAATTGTGTAAATGAAGTAAATGTTGCTGTTAAACCCATTCAATTTGATTGAATTGTGGGAATGATGAAAATGTTGATGTTAAACCCATGAAATTTGATTGAATTGTGTGAACGATGAAGATATTGTTGTTAAACCCATGAAATTTGATTGAAATTTGTGAATGATGAAAATGTTGTTGTTAAACCCATGAAATTTGATTGAATTGTGGGAATGATGAAAATGTTACTGTTATACCTGTGAAAATTGATTGAATTGTGGGAATGATAAAATTGTTGATCTTAAAACCATTAAAATTTGATTGAATTGAGTGAATGATGAAAACGCTGCTATTAAACCCATGGAGTTTGATTGAATTGTGGGAATGATGAAAATGTTGTTGTTAAACCAATGAAATTTGATTGAATTGTGGGAATGATGAAAATGTTACTGTTAAACCCATGAAAATTGATTGAGTTGTGGGAATGATGAAATTGTTGCTCTTAAAACCATAAAATTTGATTGAATTGAATGAATGATGAAAACGCTGCTATTAAACCCATGGAATTTGATTGAATTGTGGGAATGATGAATATTTTGTTGTTAAACCCATGAAATTTGATTTAATTGTGTGAATGATGAAGATTTTGTTGTTAAACCCATGAAATTGGATTGAATTATGTGAATGATGAAAATGTTTATGTTAAACCCATGAAATTTTATTGAATTGTGGGAATGATGAAAATGTTACTATTAAACCCGTGAAAATTGATTGAATTGTGGGAATGATGAAATTGTTGGTCTTAAAACCATTAAAATTTAATTGAATTGAGTGAATGATGAAAACGCTGCTATTAAACCCATGGAGTTTGATTGAATTGTGGGAATGATGAAAATGTTGTTATTAAACACATGAAATTTGATTGAATTGTGTGAATGATGAAGATTTTATTTTTAAACCCATAAAATTTGATAGAATTTTGTGAATGATGAAAATGTTATTGTTAAACCCACGAAATTCGATTAAATTGTAGGAATGATGAAAATGTTAATGTTAAACCCATGATCTTTGATTGAATTGTGGGAATGATGAAAATGTTACTATTAAATCCAAGAAATTTGACTGAATTGTGTGAGTGATGAAGGTTTTGTTGTTAAACCCATGAAATTTGATTGAATTGTGTGAATGATGAAAATGTTGTTGTTAAACCCATGAAATTTGATTGAATTGTGGGAATGATGACAATGCTGCTGTTAAACCCGTGAAAATTGATTGAATTATGGAAATGATGAAATTGTTGCTCTTAAAACCTTTAAAATTTGATTTAATTGGGTGAATGATGAAAACGCTGCTATTAAACCCATGGAATTTGATTGAATTGTCGGAATGATGAAAATGTTGTTGTTAAACCAATTAAATTTGATTGAATTGTGGGAATGATGAAAATGTTACTGTTAAACCCATGAAAATTGATTGAATTGTGGGAATGATGAAAATGTTGCTCTTAAAACCATAAAATTTGATTGAAATGAGTGAACGATGAAAACGCTGCTATTAAACCCATGGAATTTGATTGATTTGTGGGAATGATGAAAATGTTGTTGTTAAACCCATGAAATTTGTTTGAATTGTGTGAATGATGAAGATTTTATTTTAAACCCACGAAATTTGATAAAAATTTTGTGAATGATGAAAATGTTATTGTTAAACCCATCAAATTTGATTGAATTGTGGGAATGATGAAAATGTTGCTACTAAATCCATGAAATTTGAACGAATTGTGTGAATTATGAAAATGGTGGTGTTAAACCCATAAAATTTGATTGAATTGTGGGAATGATGAAAATGTTATTGTTAAACCCATGAAATTTGAATGAATTGTGTGAATTATGAAAATTTGTTGTTAAACCCATGAAATTTGATTGAATTGTGTGAATGATGAAAATGTTACTGTTAAACCTGTGAAAATTGATTGAATTGTGGGAATGATGAAATTGGTACTCTTAAAACCATTAAAATTTGAATGAATTGAGTGAATGATGAAAACGCTGCTATTAAACCCGTGAAAATTGATTGATTTGTGGAAATGATGAAAATGTTGTTGTTAAACCCATGAAATTTGATAAAAGTTTGGGAATGATGAAAATGTTGTTGTTAAACCCATGAAATTCCATTGAGTTGTGGGAATGATGAAAATTTTGCTGTTGAACCCATGAAATTTGATTGAATGGTGGGAATGATGAAAATGTTGTTGTTAAACCCATGTAATTTGATTGAATCGTGTAATTATGAAAATGTTGCTACTAAACCCGTGAAATTTGATTGAATTGTGTCAATGATGAAAATGTTGTTGTTAAACCCATGAAAGTTGATTGAATTGTGAAAATGATGAAATTGTTGTTGTTAAACTCATGAAAATTGGTTAAAATGTGCGCATGATGAAATTGTTGTTGTTAAACCCAAGAAATTTGATTGAATTGTGTGAATGATGAAAATTTTGCTATTAAAACGATGAAATTTTATTGAATTGTGTGAATAATAAATATGTTGTTGTTAAACTCATGAAATTTGATAAAATTGTGGGATTGATGAAAATGTTGTTGTTATAAACCCAGGAAATTTTATTGAATTGTGGGAAGGATGAAAATATTGTTGTTAAACCCATAAAATTTATTTAATTGTGTAAATGAAGTAAATGTTGCTGTTAAACCCATTCAATTTGATTGAATTGTGGGAATGATGAAAATGTTGATGTTAAACCATGAAATTTGATTGAATTGTGTGAACGATGAAGATATTGTTGTTAAACCCATGAAATTTGATTGAAATTTGTGAATGATGAAAATGTTGTTGTTAAACCCATGAAATTTGATTGAATTGTGGGAATGATGAAAATGTTACTGTTATACCTGTGAAAATTGATTGAATTGTGGGAATGATAAAATTGTTGATCTTAAAACCATTAAAATTTGATTGAATTGAGTGAATGATGAAAACGCTGCTATTAAACCCATGGAGTTTGATTGAATTGTGGGAATGATGAAAATGTTGTTGTTAAACCAATGAAATTTGATTGAATTGTGGGAATGATGAAAATGTTACTGTTAAACCCATGAAAATTGATTGAGTTGTGGGAATGATGAAATTGTTGCTCTTAAAACCATAAAATTTGATTGAATTGAATGAATGATGAAAACGCTGCTATTAAACCCATGGAATTTGATTGAATTGTGGGAATGATGAAAACGCTGCTATTAAACCCATGGAATTTGATTGAATTGTCGGAATGATGAAAATGTTGTTGTTAAACCAATTAAATTTGATTGAATTGTGGGAATGATGAAAATGTTACTGTTAAACCCATGAAAATTGATTGAATTGTGGGAATGATGAAAATGTTGCTCTTAAAACCATAAAATTTGATTGAAATGAGTGAACGATGAAAACGCTGCTATTAAACCCATGGAATTTGATTGATTGTGGGAATGATGAAAATGTTGTTGTTAAAAACCCACGAAATTTGATAAAAATTTGTGAATGATGAAAATGTTATTGTTAAACCCATCAAATTTGATTGAATTGTGGAATGATGAAAATGTTGCTACTAAATCCATGAAATTTGAACGAATTGTGTGAATTATGAAAATGGTGGTGTTAAACCCATAAAATTTGATTGAATTGTGGGAATGATGAAAATGTTATTGTTAAACCCATGAAATTGAATGAATTGTGTGAATTATGAAAATGTTGTTGTTAAACCCATGAAATTTGATTGAATTGTGTGAATGATGAAAATGTTACTGTTAAACCTGTGAAAATTGATTGAATTGCGGGAATGATGAAATTGGTACTCTTAAAACCATTAAAATTTGAATGAATTGAGTGAATGATGAAAACGCTGCTATTAAACCCGTGAAAATTGATTGATTTGTGGAAATGATGAATGAAAATGTTGTTAAACCCATGAAATTTGATAAAAGTTTGGGAATGATGAAAATGTTGTTGTTAAACGCATGAAATTCCATTGAGTTGTGGGAATGATGAAAAATTTGCTGTTGAACCCATGAAATTTGATTGAATGGTGGGAATGATGAAAATGTTGTTGTTAAACCCATGTAATTTGATTGAATCGTGTAAATTATGAAAATGTTGCTACTAACCCGTGAAATTTGATTGAATTGTGTCAATGATGAAAATGTTGTGTTAAACCCATGAAAGTTGATTGAATTGTGAAAATGATGAAATTGTTGTTGTTAAACTCATGAAAATTGGTTAAAATGTGCGCATGATGAAATTGTTGTTGTTAAACCCAAGAAATTTGATTGAATTGTGTGAATGATGAAAATTTTGCTATTAAAACGATGAAATTTTATTGAATTGTGTGAATAATAAATATGTTGTTGTTAAACTCATGAAATTTGATAAAATTGTGGGATTGATGAAAATGTTGTTGTTATAACCCAGGAAATTTTATGAATTGTGGGAAGGATGAAAATATTGTTGTTAAACCCATAAAATTTATTTAATTGTGTAAATGAAGTAAATGTTGCTGTTAAACCCATTCAATTTGATTGAATTGTGGGAATGATGAAAATGTTGATGTTAAACCCATGAAATTTGATTGAATTGTGTGAACGATGAAGATATGTTGTTAAACCCATGAAATTTGATTGAAATTTGTGAATGATGAAAATGTTGTTGTTAAACCCATGAAATTTGATTGAATTGTGGGAATGATGAAAATGTTACTGTTATACCTGTGAAATTGATTGAATTGTGGGAATGATAAAATTGTTGATCTTAAAACCATTAAAATTTGATTGAATTGAGTGAATGATGAAAACGCTGCTATTAAACCCATGGAGTTTGATTGAATTGTGGGAATGATGAAAATGTTGTTGTTAAACCATGAAATTTGATTGAATTGTGGAATGATGAAAATGTTACTGTTAAACCCATGAAAATTGATTGAGTTGTGGGAATGATGAAATTGTTGCTCTTAAAACCATAAAATTTGATTGAATTGAATGAATGATGAAAACGCTGCTATTAAACCCATGGAATTTGATTGAATTGTGGGAATGATGAATATTTTGTTGTTAACCCATGAAATTTGATTTAATTGTGTGAATGATGAAATTTGTTGTTAAACCCATGAAATTGGATTGAATTATGTGAATGATGAAAATGTTTATGTTAAACCATGAAATTTTATGAATGTGGGAATGATGAAAATGTTACTATTAAACCGTGAAAATTGATTGAATGTGGGAATGATGAAATTGTTGGTCTTAAAACCATAAAATTTAATTGAATTGAGTGAATGATGAAAACGCTGCTATTAAACCCATGAGTTTGATTGAATTGTGGGAATGATGAAAATGTTGTTATTAACACATGAAATTTGATTGAATTGTGTGAATGATGAAGATTTTATTTTTAAACCATAAAATTTGATAGAATTTTGTGAATGATGAAAATGTTATTGTTAAACCCACGAAATCGATTAAATTGTTGTAGGAATGATGAAAATGTTAATGTTAAACCCATGATCTTTGATTGAATTGTGGGAATGATGAAAATGTACTATTAAATCCAAGAAATTTGACTGAATTGTGTGAGTGATGAAGGTTTTGTTAAACCATGAAATTTGATTGAATTGTGTGAATGATGAAAATGTTGTTGTTAAACCCATGAAATTTGATTGAATTGGGAATGATGACAATGCTGCTGTTAAACCCGTGAAAATGATTGAATTATGGAATGATGAAATGTTGCTCTTAAAACCTTTAAAATTTGATTTAATGGGTGAATGATGAAAACGCTGCTATTAAACCCATGAATTTGATTGAATTGTCGGAATGATGAAAATGTTGTTGTTAAACCAATTAAATTTGATTGAATTGTGGGAATGATGAAAATGTTACTGTTAAACCCATGAAAATTGATTGAATTGTGGGAATGATGAAAATGTTGCTCTTAAAACCATAAAATTTGATTGAATGAGTGTGAATGATGAAAACGCTGCTATTAAACCCATGGAATTTGATTGATTTGTGGGAATGATGAAAATGTTGTTGTTAAACCATGAAATTTGTTTGAATTGTGTGAATGATGAAGATTTTATTTTTAAACCCACGAAATTTGATAAAAATTTTGTGAATGATGAAAATGTTATTGTTAAACCATCAAATTTGATTGAATTGTGGGAATGATGAAAATGTTGCTACTAAATCCATGAAATTTGAACGAATTGTGTGAATTATGAAAATGGTGGTGTTAAACCCATAAATTTGATTGAATTGTGGAATGATGAAAATGTTATTGTTAAACCCATGAATTTGAATGAATTGTGTGAATTATGAAAATGTTGTTGTTAAACCCATGAAATTTGATTGAATTGTGTGAATGATGAAAATGTTACTGTTAAACCTGTGAAATTGATTGAATTGTGGGAATGATGAAATGGTACTCTTAAAACCATTAAATTTGAATGAATTGAGTGAATGATGAAAACGCTGCTATTAAACCGTGAAAATTGATTGATTTGTGGAAATGATGAAAATGTTGTTGTTAAACCCATGAAATTTGATAAAAGTTTGGGAATGATGAAAATGTTGTTGTTAAACCCATGAAATTCCATTGATTGTGGGAATGATGAAAATTTTGCTGTTGAACCCATGAAATTTGATTGAATGGTGGGAATGATGAAAATGTTGTGTTAAACCCATGTAATTTGATTGAATCGTGTAAATTATGAAAATGTTGCTACTAAACCGTGAAATTTGATTGAATTGTGTCAATGATGAAAATGTTGTTGTAAACCCATGAAAGTTGATTGAATTGTGAAAATGATGAAATTGTTGTGTTAAACTCATGAAAATTGGTTAAAATGTGCGCATGATGAAATGTTGTTGTTAAACCCAAGAAATTTGATTGAATGTGTGAATGATGAAAATTTTGCTATTAAAACGATGAAATTTTATTGAATTGTGTGAATAATAAAATGTTGTTGTTAAACTCATGAAATTTGATAAAATGTGGGATTGATGAAAATGTTGTTGTTTAAACCCAGGAAATTTTATTGAATTGTGGGAAGGATGAAATATTGTTGTTAAACCCATAAAATTTATTTAATTGTGTAAATGAAGTAAATGTTGCTGTTAAACCCATTCAATTTGATTGAATTGTGGGAATGATGAAAATGTTGATGTTAAACCCATGAAATTTGATTGAATTGTGTGAACGATGAAGAATTGTTGTTAAACCCATGAAATTTGATTGAAATTTGTGAATGATGAAAATGTTGTTGTTAAACCCATGAAATTTGATTGAATTGTGGGAATGATGAAAATGTTACTGTTATACCTGTGAAAATTGATTGAATTGTGGGAATGATAAAATTGTTGATCTTAAAACCATTAAAATTTGATTGAATTGAGTGAATGATGAAAACGCTGCTATTAACCCATGGAGTTTGATTGAATTGTGGGAATGATGAAATGTTGTTGTTAAACCAATGAAATTTGATTGAATTGTGGGAATGATGAAATGTTACTGTTAAA